>NC_048307.1:85241891-85477455 GCF_013100865.1 Trachemys scripta elegans | reverse complement strand
CCCCGGCTCCTTACCCCGTCCCTCACCGCCCCCTGGATTCCTCCCCCCCATCCCCCTGGCTCCTTACCCCATCCCCTCACTGCCCCCTGGATTCCTCCCCCCCATCCCCTCACCGCCCCCTGGATTCCATCCCCCCGGCTCCACCCCTCACCTTCCCCTGTATTCCTTTTCCCCCTTCCCCAGCTTCTTACCCCGCCCGGTGCCTCACCGCAGCCCTGGATTCCTTCTCCCCCATCCGCCCCCCACGGCTTCTTACCCTGCCCCTCAGGCTAGCCCTGGATTCCTTCTCCCCTCATCCCCCGGCTTCATACTCTGCTCCTCACCGCAGTCCTGAACCCCCTATGTCCGTCCCCCCTCTTGTTATCCTGCCCCTCACTGCAGGCCTAGACCCCCTACCCCCCCCCCAGCTTCTGTCTCAGCCCGAGGCTCTTCCCATCCCCTCCCTGCCCCATCCTGGGGCATGCTGAGGGCTGGTTCCTCAAGCAGGGTTTTTACCCTTTGCCCCTGCCCCTATTTCAGGGCAGCCCAGGTGGCTGAGGAAGTCGGGAGGTTTCCTTCTCCCCAGCAGTTGTGGGGTGTAGGGAGCAGTACAAATCCATCAGTGTCAGGTTATGTATACTGGCAAAAATGCTGTTGTTATGATGTTTGTGTTCATTGATCTGGGGCTTGTGGAACAAGCTGGGGGTCATGGGTGTGTGGAGTGGGGACATGTAAAGGACCTCAACTTAAGGCAGGGGTGGGCAAACGTTTTGGCCCGAGGGCCAGATCGGGAAATAGAAATTGTATGGAGGGCCATGAATGCTCGCAAAATTGGCGTTGGGGTGCGGGAGGGGGTGCAGGCTCAGGGGTGGAGCTGGGGATGAGAGCTTTGGGGTGCAGGAGGGTGCCCCGGGCTGGGATCGAGGGGTTTGGAGAGCGGCAGGGATCAGGGCTGGAGCAGGGAGTTGGGACGTGGGGAGAGGCTCAGAGGTGCAGGCTCCGAGCAGCGCTTACCTCAAGCAGCTCCTGGAAGCAGTGGCATGTCCCTTCTCCGGCTCCTATGCAGAGGTGCAGCCAGGCGGCTCTGTATGCTACTCCATCCTCAGGCACCACCCCTGCAGCTCCCATTGGAGCACATAGAAGCCGGAGCGGGTCCGTTCCGTGGTTTCTGGGAGCTGCGTGGTGCTGCCCCCGACTCTGTGCCCCAGTTGGAGCGCCATAGCGGGGCCAAGCAGTGTGGTGCGGCCCCCAACCCAGCGCCCCAGCTGGAGCGGGACCAAGCCGTGTGGTGCGGCCCCCGACCCAGCCGGAGCGGGACCAAGCTCCGTGGTGTGGCCCCAGACCCTGCACCCCGGCCAGAGCACTGGAACGGGGCTGGGCTGCGTGGTTTGCCGTACTTTGCCCACCCCTGCTCTAAGGAGTCTTGGAATTAGTTGGACCTGGGGCTATCCGCAGACAGCCCAGGCTCCCTGACACTATTTACTAATAAACTTATCTGTGTCTGTAAACAGGATCTAGGGTAAAGAGCTCTGTGAGCCTGACACACATCCCCCTCTATGTGGTATTCACTGACCGCCAAGCACAGGTTAGTAACTTGGGGTGAGAGGTGCCAGGTGAGTGCTTTGGTAGGGTTACCTAGGGGAAGGAGAAGCTCCACTCACTCATCCTTACATAAGAGACTTCAGCTCCTTAATCAGATAAAGCTTCTTATGGTCTTTACCGTATAACGACATGAAACTCTTAGGCCTGGAGGGGAATGTGTACAGGGAACATATCCCACATAAAACAGTAGCAGTGCCAGCCAGAAGCAAGTGCCAAATGCAACCTCTCTGCTTTTGTGCATGAAAGCAACTGGATTGATTACATTCCTCCTTAAATTTGTTAGTCTCTAAGGTGCCACAAGTACTCCTCTTCCCCTTGGCCTTGTGTGTCTGGCACACAGTCCCCGATCTGATCAGCAGCATGGGGCAATGATTAGACTGAAGATACATTAGGGCTTTTCAACCCCTCCTTCCTGAAGAAAGGAACATCTTATTGACAATGGCAAAGTCTTTATGGGACACAAGGTGGAAGGTGAGGTAATATCTTTTATTGGACCAACTTCTGTTGGTGAAAGCGACAAGCTTTTGAGCTACACAGAGCTCTTCTTCAGGTCTGGAAAAGGCACTCAGAGGTGGAACAGACTGTTTAGCATAAGTAGTTAACACATACCTAAGGGACTATTCAAGGTGAAGTGGCCCATTAACACCCCTGTAGTTATAGGACAAAAACGGAGGTTAGTGGGTTACAGATTTCTATGTAAAAGAATAAATGGACACAAATCGGACATCAGGAATGGTAACAGACAAAAGCCAGTAGGAAAACACTTCAATCTTCCTGGACATTCCATAACAATGTGATATATGCCATCATGTGCCAGCAATGCCCCTCTGCCATGTACATTGGCCAAACCGGACAGTCTCTACGCAAAAGAATTAATGGACACAAATCTGACATCAGGAATCATAATACTCAAAAACCAGTGGGAGAACACTTTAACCTGTCTGGTCATTCAGTGACAGACCTGCGGGTGACTATATTACAACAGAAAAACTTTAAAAACAGACTCCAACGAGAGACTGATGAGCTAGAATTGATATGCAAACTAGACACAATCAACAAAGGATTGAATAAGGACTGGGAATGGCTGAGCCATTACAAACATTGAATCTATCTCCCCTTGTAAGTATTCTCACACTTCTTATCAACCTGTCTGTACTGGGCTAGCTTGATTATCACTTCAAAAGTTTTTTTTCTCTTACTTAATTGGCCTCTCAGAGTTGGTAAGACAACTCCCACCTGTTCATGCTCTCTGTATGTGTGTATATATATCTCCTCAGTATATGTTCCATTCTATATGCATCCGAAGAAGTGGGCTGTAGTCCACGAAAGCTTATGCTCTAATAAATTTGTTAGTCTCTAAGGTGCCACAAGTACTCCTGTTCTTTTAACAGATTTAAAAGTTGCCATACTTGAACAAAAAAACTTCAGAAACAGACTTCAAAGAGAAACTTCAGAACTAAAATTCATTTGCAAATTTAACATAATTAATTTGGGTTTGAATAGGGACTGGGAGTGGCTGGCTCACTACAAAAGAAGCTTTGCCTCTCCTGGAATTGACACCTCCTCATCAATTATGGGGAGTGGACTACATCCACTCTGATCGAATTGGCCCTGTCAACACTGGTTCTCCACTTGTGAGGTAACTCCCTTCTCTTCATGTGTCAGTATATAATGCCTGCATTTGTAATTTTCACTCCATGCATCTGAAGAAGTGGTTTTTTACCCACGAAAGCTTGTGCCCAAATAAATCTGTTAGTCTTTAAGGGCCACCAGATTCCTTGTTGTTTTTGGGTTACAGATTGTTGTAATGGCCATAAATCCAGTGTCTTAAGACCATGATTTTTAGTGTTTGACAAAGTTATGAATTTAAGCTCCCACGTTTGCCTTGTGAAGGTATATTGCAGGTGTTCGGTGGGTTTTGCATCTGTTGCTCCTACGGACATATCTCCACTGCTAGAATGATCAATGATCCCCACAACACATGTTTCATGATCCATGGGTCTTATACATATCTGTCACAACATGTGGTGTGCCTCATCCGGTGCTTTAAATGCCCCCAATAAAAACTATGTGGGTGAAATCAGATAGTTGCTACATACTCGAATGAACTCACACAGAAAAATGATAAAAGACAAAAACACCTTATCACTGTCCTGTGGTGGAACATTATTCACAAAGTGTTCACTCTATATCTGACCTTTCAGTCGTCATCCTCAAATGAAACCTGCACATTTTCAAAAGATGAGTCTGTGAGCTTAAATTCATAACTTTGCTAGATGGAATATGTGTTTACTTTTGCTAAACAATCTGTTCCACCTCATATTTAGCTGTGACACTCTGTGTATGTCTCTACTGCAATGTAAGACCAGGGTTAGTGGGACTCGAGTCAGCTAACCCATATTAGGGAACCCTGGGTTTGAGCATCTACACTGTATTTTTAACCCTAGGTTAAGAATTTTCTGACCCATGCTTGAACCTAGGGCTCTGGTGTCCACACAGCAGTATGCAGACCCAAGTCAAAGTAACCATATCCCAGAGTCCCTAGTACCCTCCCACCACCCCTGCCTGAAATGTGGCCTCTCTAGCCCTAGGAACATGGTACAGTGGGAAAACTTTATGGCCCACCCTGCACATTACCAGGAAGCAGCTCGCTTTGCAAAAGGCTTGATTGGTTCACTCTCCATTGCAAACCCAAGGGGCTTCTCTGATAGCATACTTGCAGATGTGTGATCAGAACAGAATGGGTTAATGCTGACGTGACCTGCTGCCTTTGGAGGGGAGGGAGGTGGAAGGGGGAGAGGGGCTTCCATTTTCAATAGACTGGATTGCAGATTGTTGTGACAGAGAGCTTCTGGCAAACAGAGGCTAGGGACGCTATCCCTGCCCATCCTGGCTAATAGCCATTGATGGATCTATCCTCCATGAACTTACCTAGTTCTTTTTTGAACCTTGTTATAGTTTTGGCCTTCACAACATCCTCTGGCAAGGAGTTCCTCAGGCTGACTGTGCGTTGTATGAAAAAATACTTCCTTTTGTTTGTTTTAAACCTGCTGCCTATTAATTTCATGTGATGACCCCTAGTTCTTGTGTTATGAGAAGAAGTAAATAATACTTCCTTATTTACTTTCTTCACACCAGTCCTGATTTTACAGACCTCCATCATATCTCCCCTTAGTTGTCTCTTTTCCAAGCTGAAAAGTCCCAAACTTATTAATCTCTCCTCATATGGAAGCTGTTCCATACTCCTAATCATTTTTGTTGCCCTTTTCTGAACCTTTTCCAATTCCAATATATCTTTTTTGAGATGGGGTGACCACATCTGCACACAATATTCAAGATGTGGGCGTACCATGGATTTATATAGAGGCAATATGATATTTTTCTGTCTTATTATCTATCCCTTTCTGAATCATTCCCAACATTCTGTTCGCTTTTTTGACTGCCGCTGCACATTGAGTGGATGTTTTCAGAGAGCTATCCACAGTGACTCCAAGATCTCTCTCTTGAGTGGTAACAGCTAATTTAGACCTCATCATTTTATATGTATAGTTGGGAGTATGTTTTCCAATGTGCATTACTTTGCATTTATTAACATTGAATTTCATCTGCCATTTTGTTGCCCAGTCACCCAGGTTTGTGAGGTCCCTTTGTAATTCTTCACAGTCTGCTTTGGACTTAACTATTTTGAGTAGTTTTGTATCATCTGCAAGTTTTGCCACCTCACTGTTTACCCCTTTTTCCAGATCATTTATGAATATGTTGAATAGGACTGGGCCCAGTACAGACCTCTGGGGGACACCACTATTTACCTCTCTCCATTCTGAAAACTGACCATTTATTCCTACCCTTTGTTTCCTATCTTTTAACCTATTATCAATCCAAGAGAGGACCTTCCCTCTTATCCCATGACAGTTTACTTTGCTTAAGAGCCTTTGGTGAGGGACCTTATCAAAGACTTTCTGAAAATCTAAGTACACTATATCCACTGGATCCCCCTTGTCCACATGCGTGTTGACCCCCTCAAAGAATTCTAGTAGATTGGTGAGGTATGATTTCCCTTTACAAAAACCATGTTGACTCTTCTCCAACAAATTATGTTCATCTATATGTCTCATAATTCTGTTTTTTTCTATAGTTTCAACCAGTTTGTCCAGTACTGAAGACCGGCTTACTGGCCTGTAACTGCCGGGATCACCTCTGGAGCCCTTTTTAAAAATTGGCGTCACATTAGCTATCCTCCAGTCATTTGGTACAGAAACTGATTTAAATGATAGGTTACAAACCACAGTTAGTAGTTCTGCAATTTCACACTTGAGTTCCTTCAGAACCCTTGGGTAGGATCTAATGAGAAATAGTCAATTGAAAGAGAGTCCCATTCATTTACATCATGTAATGGCAAACAGCTAAAAAGTGACAATTTTTTAAAGTGCTTATATACAAATGCTAGAAGTCTAAATAATAAGATGGGTGAACTAGAATGCCTCCTATTAAATGAGGATATTGACATAATAGGCATCACAGAAACTTGGTGGAGTGAGGATAATCAATGGAACACAGTAATATCAGGTACAAAATATATCGGAAGGACAGAACATGTTGTGCTAGTGGGGGCGTGTCACTATATGTGAAAGAAAGCATAGAATCAAATGAAGTAAAAATCTTAAATGAACCAAACTGTACCATAGAATCTCTATGAATAGTAATAGAGCACGGGCAGTCAACAAAAGTTCATGTCCCGTGACCTGTCCATGACTTTTACTATATACCCCTAACTAAAACTTGGGCGGGGGCTGCAGGTGCTTGGGGGAGGAGGAGCTGTGGTGCTTGGCCCAGGACCCCTGCTGGTGCTGGGGAGGAGGGATGGGCTGCAGGACGCAGCCCTGGACCTCTGCTGGGGAGTGGGGGTTGGTGGGGCTGCCAGGGGCTTCCTACCCGGCTCCATGTGTCCCTGCAGCTCGTAGGCAGTGAAGGAGCCAGGGGACACCATGTGCTGCTCCCGGTCCCGCCATAAATGCTGGTTGCGCAGCTCCCATTGTCTGGGAACCACAGCCAATGGGAGCTGCGGGGGTGGGGCCTGTGGGCACGGGCAGCGCGTGGAGCCCCCTGGTGCCTGGCCCCTTCTCTGCCTAGGAGCTGCAGGGCCATGCCACTGGGAGCTGGGGAGCTCCCCATCCCAAGGTAAGCACCCCCAGCACCTGCCAACCCCCTGCCTCTAGTTCTGAGCCCTCTCCCACAACCCCGAACTGCTGCTGCTGGCCAGGGGCTGTCTGGCTCGGGCAGCCCCTGAGCCAGCACCGGCTGCAGAGGTAACGGAAAGTTACGGAATCCGAGACTTTCTGTGACAGCCTTGCAGCCTTACCCATAGCTTGAGGGTCACATAGATGTGATATCACACATTGAGAAAGGTGATACAGCTTGTCGGGTCAGAGTGTACAGGGTGCCTTGTGATAGTGAATCAGTCTGCTGAACAGAGGAGTGTTTATCAGGAATTGCATTTTATCAGTTAGGAGACACTGAGTAAAACATCTCTTAATTGGCAACAGAATGTTGTTGTCCGCTGAAAGCCCTTTGTACAGTTTTTGTTTGTTTGACACAGTAAGGAGTTTAGAATGCAGATCCAAACCAGATTGACTTTGGACTTCTCAGCAGCACCAAGACTGAAAGCTAGGTTGGTGCAAAGTGTTAGTTTACTGTACAGTGTGATTGGGATGTAGGATGTTCTTTGAGGGTAGAATAATTAATAAATCTTTATTCTTATTTTGTTATTTTATTATGGGTATGCCTAAACTGAGGTGTTGTCATACAGAGAGGAAGACTTTGAGGACTTGCCTCATGAACACCACCAAAGTCTTGCCCTGTGTGACTTCGAAGGTGTGCAGAGTCACTTATAGAATGTGACTACTAATCTCGTATGCTTTTCCCTTAGTGTGGTCCAGGAGAACACACAAATTAGACTAGAATTAAGCACAAACATATTGTTCTTGATACTAAGCATTATCCTGCTTCAGTGGCAGCATGGAGACTTGAACAGTGGCTGTTTTGACATGCTATGAAGCAGAGTCTGATCAGAAGGTCACGTTTCTATTATAATTTGATTCGTCCAGTTTGAAGAATATCTCAAGGGAGAGAAGCTGGTATTAAAAGGAAATGTCAAATTTTATAAGCTAATTAACCAAGCAGGAAGTCAGACAGTTTGCAAGGGCATGAGGAATGGGATATGAGAAATTGTATCGCAAATCACATGGAACTGTACCCATGCTGTACATGCTACAGCAGCATCCTTAGAGAATATGACCAGTTAGGAAACCTCAGGATGGTACATTGCACACACTTGCATAAGGAGAAGGGGGCCCGGAATCTGGTAAAGCAATGGTCTGGGCCTTCTGCAATGGACTGAACATTTGAGGTGGTGGTCATTGGTAAGATGAGGGATGATTTTAAAAACTAAACTGAATGACTTCCAAACTGCACAGAGGAAAAACTTGAGAATTAGCTGAAATACTGAATGAGAAGCCCCCTCTCCCCTCAGGTTTTAAAAGAGGATCTCTCTTCTTTGCATTGTGGAGAAAGTAACAACCAGTGCTCCAGAACAGCCCTTCTGGTTGCTGCAGCCAGGACATGATGTGTCCTGCAGAGTGCCACCTCACCCCCCTTCTGTCCCCTCCAGGTTGGATTGCTATTCAGCTCCATCTCATCAACACTGCAGAGGTATTAAAGAGCCCTTGTGTTGGGCACATGTATTAAATCACGGCTTGCTTTTCCAGGCCATTTTTATAAAAAGGGGAACAGATCTTCCCTCAGTCTGTTCCCTTCCTGAATTGCAGATCTCTTATTTCTTGGCCTGTGTTTGTTATTTGGGGGTGGGGACATAAAGGCGCAGGAACAATTGATATCCTGTGGTGCTGCTAAAATTGATGATGGGTTTTTATGATATTCTGAGAGCATCCTGAGCACCATTAGTTTGTCATACGTTCTGCAGTGCGGTCTGTCAGTTGATTGCTGCACCAGTCCTTTGCAGTGTGTGCTGTGACAGAGACAAGTTAAGAAAAAATTTGTCCACAGTTATTCTAAACAATCGATGCCTTTGAAATTATATGTGTGTCATTTGTGTGTGTGGTGGGGCAAATTATTAACCCCATTTTGGTGATGTGCTGAGGGCTGGGGCTGAACTTTGTAATTGCATCTTGTATTCTGGAAGCAGCTCTGATATTTGAGTTTGCATCCTCAGTGGCCACTATGTTACATTCAGTTGATGGTTGTCTCCTGAATCAAGGTATAGTGCTGGAGAACAAGAACTGATTGCTGCAGTCAACTGGATTGGTACCTCTGCTCCTCCAGGGATTGGCAATCGACTCCTTTTAGGGTGGAGAGAGGTGTGGAGCTAAAACGTTTTTTTTCTTGCTTTTTTGACCCCTCTGTCTTTAATGCACCATCACACAAGAGTGGAATTCTCTCCCTGAGAATGGTGGCAAAGATGTAGGAAGGATACACGTAATGAGTACTGATAAAGTTTAGAACCTTAGTTTAGTTATTACATATTTGATTTGTATAACACCCTGCCACTGGCTTTAAGCTGCTGCTGGCTTGCTGGAGGCAGCAGCAAATGAGAGGTGAGGAGTTATCATATGTACCAACAATTTGATTATCATGACACCCTAGCGTGGCAAGGTGCCATCTGGGAGTGGCTGCTCCTTGTTGGAACATGAAGATGAATTACCTGTAGCACTGTATGGTGCAACCCAGAAGCTTAACTCTTCCTCACCAAGATCTGAAGGTGACACCATCTGGTCTGGGAAGAGAGTCTACTCGCTGCTGGGAGATGAAGGGGATTATTTTGCAAAGATTACATAGATTAAAGAGCAAACTCAAAAGATCTGAAGGTGATCCATGGCTTTGGAAGAGTGATTTTGTAAAGGAAGTTGAGGGGGGTGATCTGTACTGTGACTCAGAGGGGTACACATGTTATAAGAACTGTCACACCAGGACAGATCAATACTCAAAATAGTCCAGTATCCCATCTCTGCCAACAGCCAATGCTGAACACTTCAGAAGATGTAAAACTCCCACAGTGCATTTGCCTGATTATGCAATGGTGTATTTGGTTTAGTCACTGTTTGTGGAACCTCACTAAAATGAAAACTCATTTACTACCTTGTCCTGCCCCATAACCTAGGGGCAGATTTGTAAAGGAACAAATGGGAATTGGCTGCCTAACCATCCCTTGTCTTTTAAAATGTTCACCATGGGTCATAAATATGGGCTTCTGAAATAGCATAGATAGGCATTAGTTTCATATAATCACCTGGCTGACTTTTATTGACACCTCCATCGTATCCATTCCTGGTTTTGGAATTAATGGAAAAAGGACTTAATTCTACTTTTCTTGTTGGACAGGAATTCGCTCATGGAACATTCATCTTCCCTCTTGTGACCTGAATCAGCAACTGAGACTCTTTGTAAGTCAGCATCTTGCTCAGTTTTCTTCAGAGTTCAAAGGTCAGTTTCCTTTTATCTATATTCATTTTTTTTGCCTTTTTGTTGGAGTTTGAAGTTGGTGAATAGAGGATGGAAATGAAATTGGTAACGATTTTATCACTTAGAAAACAACCATGTTCTTCCTGTGAGTTGCTTCTTCAGGTTTGAGTAGACATTAACATGAACACTGAAGGTGGAAACAATAGACATAAATATATATCAGTGCAAAGGAATTTAATCTAAAACTGCTGGTCTAATTGTTGGTGAGGGTGGAGGGCTTGTAGAGGGACTAGAGACGTGCAAATAGGCTTTTAAACAGAGTGCCCAGATAAATAATTTAAGGCATTGTTGTTTGTTCCTTCTTACAGCTCAATACAATGTTATTTTTTAAAAACTGCTTATTCTCAGATCTCTTTATAGAGCAGGGGTGGGCAAACTTTTTGGCCCAATGGCCACATTGGGGTTACAAAACAGTATGGAGGGCTGGGTAGGGAAAGCTGTGCCTCCCCAAACAGCCTGTCCCTCGCCCTCTATCCACCCCCTCCCACTTCCCGCCTCCTGACTGCCCCCTCAGAACCTCTGGCCCATCCACCTCCCCCCGCGCCGTCCCCTGACCGCCCCCTCCTGGGACCCCACCCCCATCCAACGCCCCCCCCAGCCCTTTCAGAATGTGGCCCTGTGAACATGGGCGGAGGACTCAGGAGGCGCAAGGGCAGCCTTGCAGCTGGAGAGAAGCGGTGGTTTCTGCATTAAAGCGCTGCTTCTCTCCGGCTGGCTGCGCAGCCGCCTGGTGCTCCTCCTGAGTCCTTCAGCTGCGTTCGCAGCGCTCCTGCCGCCCGCACCTCCTGCCTGATCCCCTGAGGCTGGGGGTGAGCCTCCCTCCCTGCTCTCCCCTGCCCCGGGGTGCGCTGGTGCTGAGCTGCCCGGCGGCTCAGTGAGGTGAGGCTGCAGGGGAGGGGGAACAGCAGGGGAGGGGCCGGGAGCTAGCCTCCCCAGCTGGGAGCTCAGGCCGGGCAGGACGGTCCTGCAGGCCGGATGTGGCCTGCGGGCGGTACTTTGCCCACCTCTATTATAGAGGCAATTAATAGTTAGAAACTCTAAATTCCCCACTCATGGGAGTGTTGCCAGAAGTAATCACCTTGTTGGTGGGAGTGGGGGCCTGAGGAAGACTAATCAAATGTTTGTTTACCTAAATAGTAATTGGCATTTCTTTCCTAAAAGGAAAGATGATGAGTAGGTACTTGATATTAAATACCATTGACATCTTTGAAACAGTGCCTTATCACCATGCATGTAGAACTGGCCTCTGTTCCCAGGCTAATTGTCACACTGTTAAATTCCTCAAAATTTATATACATATTAAATATAGGTCATATCAGACATATGGGCACAGACTGTCACTGTGAGCTATGCCTGCAAGATGTTTTTATATCAACATATTACACCTTGTCAGATTCCTCTTTGTAGGTGTTTGTGTGTAATTGAAGGAAGGTGCTGTTTTCCTAATGGTCAGGATATTTAACTGGAAAGCAGAGACCTAGGTTCTATTTCTGGATCTGCCATTGACTTACTATGTGAGCCTGTGACTCAGTTTCTTTACCTATAAAATGAGGATAGTAAGAATGATTCATTTTTGTAAAGCAGTGGGATATCTGTGGAGTTAAAGCTCTGAGTATTACTATGTACACACTTGATTAATTTCTCTCCCGAAGTGTGGTGCCAAGAGCTGGACACAGTACTCCAGTTGAGTGAGGCTTTGTCGGTACCGAGTAGAGTGGAGGAATTACTTCTCATGTCTTGCTTACACCACTCCTGCTAATAGATCCCAGAATGATGTTCGCTTTTTTAGTAACGGTGTTACATTATTGACTCATATTTAGTTTGTGATCTACTATAACCCCAAGGTCTTTTTCTGCAGTACTTCTTCCTAGGCAGTCTTTTCCCATTTTGTATGTGTGCAATTGATTGTTTCTTCCTAAGTGTAGTCCTTTGCATTTTCCTTTTATTGAATTTCATCCTATGTATTTCAGACCATTTCTCCAGTTTGTCAAGATCATTTTGAATTCTAATCATGGGGAGGGATAGCTCAGTGGTATGAGCATTGGCCTGCTAAACCCAGGGTTGTGAGTTCAATCCTTGAGGGGGCCACTTAGGGATCTGGGGCAAAAATCAATACTTGGTCATGCTAGTGAAGGCAGGGGGCTGGGCTTGATGACCTTTCAGGGTCCCTTCCAGTTCTATGAGATAGGTATATCTCCATATATTATCCTTGAGGGGGCCATTTAGGGATCTGGGGCAAAAATCTGTCTGGGGATTATTGGTCATGCTTTGAGCAGGGGGTTGGACTAGATGGCCTCCTGAGGTCCCTTCCAACCCTGATATTCTATGATTTTAAAGTGCTTGAAACCCCTCCCAGCTTGGTATTGTCCACAAACTTTATAAGTGTATTCTCTATGCCATTATCCAAATAATTTATGAAGATAGTGAATAGAATCAGACCCGATACAGAACCTTGTGGGACCCCACTCAATATGCCCTTCCATCTTGACTAGATAAAGATTTGACCACAATGATCTATGTGTTTGTCACCTCCAGATTAGATTTCTGTGACTTACTGAAGGTAGATGCAATACCAAGGCTTCATCTTGTGTAGATTATAGCAGCCCAGTTTAATGAGATGAGCCTCCTTGAGTACATTATCATTATCATTACCTCTGTAGAGGCTCTGGTTCCCACTTCACTTACTAGTTCAAGGCCCTGGTCCTAATCTACAAAGCCATCAAATGGTAAAGACCCAGCTACTCTATTAAATTCCTTTATTATTATTTGTATTGCTGTAGTACTATGAGGTGCCAAGTAGGATTGGGGCTCAGCTGTACTGAGCGCATACAAACATATAGGAAAACCTAGTCCAGCAATCAGATTTCCATTCATGACCTGCAAAAACAGTCGTTCCTCTGGAATAATGTAGTGTATGCAGCAAGTGATAAAGCATTCTCTAAACACATTTTTAAAAAAAATCAATCTGTATATGTCCCAAGCAAAGCTTCCCAAAGCCAGGGAATGGAGAAGATCCGGAGATTCCATGGAGTCTGCTATGGACCTCTCCACGGAGACCTGATTTACCTGGAAAGTGCTTAGGCACTACAATGATGAGCACTATAGAAAATCCTAAAATAGATTCCTGTATCCTGTTTGCACTTATGCCACTGAAACTCTCATTCTTGAATGAGTAATTGTGTTCCTCCATATTTCAAATTTGTCCACCTGTAAAATATCTGGTCTCTTATTATAAACTAATGGATTAACTACTTGAGATCCTCTGAAGGGAACTAAAGATTTTATTTGTTTTGTATTATTGCTTAGAGACCCCCCCACCTCATTTGATAGGCACTGCACAGACAGAGTGTAAGACACTCCCTTCCCCAATCTTAGTTTAGGACAAGATGTAACAGGTTGGTAAAACAAACGAGGGCTGGGGAAGGATGGGGTATCAGTAATACACATTCTTTTGCATAGACTAAGTATGCACACTTCACTGGTATAACAAGCAGATCAGTAGCAGGAATCTTGTCTCTCTACCTGCATATAAATATGAAGTGTTATGTTTGAATTATGCTGTTACTTTGACAGATGCTTGAGGTTTAAACCAAGCATCCGAGAACAAAGGCCTGTCTCCTTAAGAGACTGACTTGTGGTTATGGGTGGGATTTATTATTTTTAAATGTAATATTGGAAACTGAAATCCCACTTCTGTGAATAGAATAGTAATTATCTCCAGGAGCCTACACTGCCATGCCAGTCCACAGCCCTAAAATAGGATCTAGACTAAAGTTACTGAGAGACCCCCCTCTGGCTTCTTCCTATGTATGTGCACGATCTGTTCCTATAATAGCAAGGTATTAGTAGCATTGGGCTGCTGGAGGAGCTTACATGATGATTCCCTGTCCGCTCATCATGATGGGAGAGATGCTGCTAGAGATAATTTAATATTCACAAATTCTCACTCAAGATGCTTGAGTCTTTCTGGTAAAATTGTGGGGAGGATGTGATGGGCTGAGGCTAGCCAGAGTATTGCCTCCATTTTTAGGGCCACTGTTTCCATTTCCTAAGTGCCTCTGCCACAGTGCCTCAGTTGAGCCGTGGTCATGGTACCACCTTAAGAGCAGTGTGCTCTGTTTCTCCCAGTGAATCCAACTTCCCCTTCAGCCACCCGCTACACACTCCAGCATGGTTTCACTGTTTACTCTGCATGTCCTCTGAGTCCCTTTTCCCTTCCTCTGTCTGAAACGCATATAAGGCTGTTGCTGGAGTGAGCAAGATGCATTATGACACCGAATTCAGACCACTCAGAAGTTGAATCTCTCATCATTTGTGGTGGGTAAAGTTTCCTTGTTTCAGTACCATCAATCCCTTTGCTGCCAGTAATGCAGTCTAGTTCTCTGTCCTGTCAGAGATGAATGGTGGATCTGTTGATGCAGGGTATAGTGGAATGTAATGTGAACATATGATGTGGAGTACTATTCTGGTGCTGCAGCTCAAGACCTTGTATAAATGGTTAAACTTTCCCATATGTACTGATGTATCTATACCAGTGTAACCCTCATGTGGATCCTTCTATTCCAATGTTCAGAGGGCCTTTTTTTGGTTTAGAAAATGTTGCTTTGGAAGGTGTTTAATGTAAACCAAAAAAGGTCAATGTTATACCAGAATTAGAGTGTCTACCCAAAGGGTTATACCGGAATAACAATATCTGTTTAAATCCACATTTTGGCATATACCAGCACAACTTTGCAAATCCACTTAAGTCCAGCAGCACCATCTGTTACTCCAGATTGACTCTCCCATGAGCCAGGGGAGTAAGTGTGGCTCCTGCATGCCTGGGGAATGGTGACTATGTAACTGTGTTGACAAGTCTCTCACTTTGCAGGTTTACTTATTGTCTGGGAGCCTGTGCAGGCATTTTGTGTAGCTTCAAACAGAAAGTCTGTGCCTTTGACCATGCAACAGCTTCAGAGGCCCCCGGGGCACTCCCAGCCTGCAAGAAGAGGGGGAATGGATGGATAGTGTGATTGGTTTTTTGAGTGGAGGGAAGGGGAGGGCTGTAACTCCAGCAAAGCTGTAGCAGTCTCACTACCTCATCCTCTCTTGCAGACAAGAATTAGCTCATTAAACTGTTGTAAATTCTGCTCCTGATCCCAAACAATCTGAGAATTAACAACAATAGGGTCTAACTCCCTGCTCAGCCTCTCTGCTTTTCCTTGCAACCTCTTTCCCATCCTCTGTCTCAGACTATGTAGATTGAGCTCCTCAGGGCAGCAACTTGCTCTTCATAGTGAGTGCATAAATAATACAAAGAACAAACAATGGATTTGAGACTTCCAAGCTGCAGCACATTGAGCTCTCTTTCTGCCTCAGCTTTGTTGCCGTGCTGCTGGCATTGGGATAGATGTGCTATGAGAGCCAGACAAGGCCAGCTGAGTCCCTGCCCACACCTGCCTGGACATTCTTACATAGGGTGACCAGACAGCAAATGTGAAAAATTGGGACGGGGTGGAGGGTAATAGGAGCCTATGTGAGAAAAAGACTCAAAAATCGGGACTGTCCCTATAAAATCGGGACATCTGGTCACCCTAATTCTTACATGAGATCTCAGACCTGCTGCGGCACTTTGCCTTTCTCAGGCAGAAAGGGCGTGTTTTGCTGCCATCTATTGGCTGAGGTTGGGGTGCAGGCAGTACTGCTTTGTGTGATATGTCCAAAGTGTCTGTTTAATTTTTTAGCTGTCAGAGGACTCACCAAGAGTTTATAGCAGGGGTTCTCAAACTGGAGGTCGGGACCCCTCAGGGGGTTGTGACGTCATTACATGGGGGGTCGCGAGCTGTCAACTTCCACCGCAAACCCCGCTTGCCTCCAACATTTATAATGGTGTTAAATATATTAAAAAGGGTGTTTAATTTATTGGGGGGGGGTCACACTCAGAGGCTTATGATGTGAAAGGGGACGCCAGTAAAAACGTTTGAGACCCACTGGTTTATAGAATCTCAGGCTATGTCTACACTACAGTTTATGCCTGCATATCTTATGTTGCTCAGGGGTGTGAGAACCCCCCCCCCAGCGACATAAGTTACACAGACATAAGCGCCAGTGTGGATAGTGCTATGTAGGCGGGAGAGCTTCAGCCAACATAGCTACTGTCGTGCACAGGGGCTGAAGTAGTTAAGTCAACATGAGAGTTCTCTCCTGTCAGCTTAGAGTGGCTACATTAGAGAGCTTAATGTGGGGAGGTGGTAGAGACCCCAGAGCATGACTGATTCCATTCAGTGATGAGGGCATCCCTTGAAATAAATAGAATTAGTTGGGACATAGAATAACTACTTCAGGAACCAGGGCACCTGTGTAATGTTCTTATTGCTGCAACTGAGTAAGAAACCCCTGAGAGGTTAGCTGAGTGGGGAGCCATCCATAGAGTGAATCCCAATTGAGAAGTTTGATCTGAGAGGTAACAAATACAGTCTGTCAGAGGTGAAAGTTAATAATAAATTTAGTTCCTTATAAGAATTACCCCAAGTGTGAAAATAGATTACAAACAGGTGCCCTTGAGCTGTTATTCTTATGCAGATTATTACTATTGTTTATATTTATTTATACTGTGTCCCTAGTTAAGACCAGGACCTAACTGTGCAGGATGCAGTGCAAACACAGAGGAGACAGCTGCTGCCCCAACAAGTATATAGTCTAATCAGAGACAAGTTGGAACAAGTGAGTGACAAAAGAGAGGAGGGAAATGGGGACAGGAGGCATTACATAGAGCTATCGATGGTCCTGAGGGTACCATATCTTTTACAGTAAATAAAATTGGCTCTCCCTGACTGACGAACATCTGAACTGTCACTAGCTAGCTGATTGTTTGTCAGCATCATAGGAGACCTGGCTCTTGGGGAGAAATTGGAGGAGATTCATTAGGAACTGGGGAAACTTCTGGACTGGGGGGTGCCTATACAGGAAGGATGGGCTCCACCTAAACCAAAGTGGAACCAGACTGCTGGCATTAAACATTAAAAAGGTTCTAGAGCAGTTTTTAAACTAGGAGATGGGGGAAAGCCGACTGCTGCAGAGGAGCATGTGGATCGGACAGAGACTTCTCTTAGGGGAGAGTCTAATCATAGAGAATCTCCAGGTTATAGTCAGGAGCAGAGGATGGAAGAGGATAAAGTAGGGGCCAGATCAGATGATAAACATTCACATAAAAAAGAATCTGACACATCAGAAAAGGGCAGACAAATAAACAGTGACAAGTTTTTAAAGTGCTTGTACACAAATGCTAGAAGTCTAAATAATAAGATGGAGACGTAGTGCCTCGTGATAAAGGAGGATATTGATATAATAGGCATCACAGAAACCTGGTGGACTGAGAGCAATCAATGGGACACAATCATTCCGGGGTACAAAATTTATCGGAAGGACAGAACAGGTCGTGCGGGGGGGAGGGGGGGGGGAAGTGGCACTATATGTGAAAGAAAATGTAGAATCAAATGAAGTAAAAATCTTAAGCAAATCCGCATGTTCCATAGAATCACTATGGATAGAAATTTCATGCTCTAATAAGAATATAACATTAGGGATCTATTATCGACCACCTGACCAGGACGGTGATAGTGATGATGAAATGCTAAGGGAAATTAGAGAGGCTATCAAAATTAAGAACTCAATAACAGTAGGGGATTTCAATTATCCCCATATTGACTGGGAACATTTCACTACAGGATGAAATGCAGAGATAAAATTTCTCGCTACTTTAAATGACTGTTTCATGGAGCAGCTGGTATGGGAACCCACAAGGGGAGAGGCAACTCTAGATTTAGTCCTGAGTGGAGCGCAGGAGCTGGTCCAAGAGGTAACTATAGCAGGACCGCTTGGACATAGTGACCGTAATACAATAGCATTCAACATTCCTGTGGGGGGAACAACATCTCAACAGCCCAGCACTGTGGCATTTAATTTCAAAAGGGGGAACGATGCAAAAATGAGGGGTTAGTTAAACAGAAGTTAAAAAATACAGTGACTAAAGTGAAATCCCTGCAAGCTGCATGGGCGCTTTTTAAAGACACCATAATAGAGGCCCAACTTCAATGTATACCCAAATTAAGAAACACAGTAAAAGAACTAAAAAAGAGCCACTGTGGCTTAACAACCATGTAAAAGAAGCAGTGAGAGATAAAAAGACTTCCTTTAAAAAGTGGAAGTCAAATCCTAGTCAGGCAAATAGAAAGGAGCATAAACACTGCCAAATTAAGTGCAAGAATGTAATAAGAAAAGCCAAAGAGGAGTTTGAAGAATGGCTAGCCAAAAACTCCAAAGGTAATAACAAAATATTTTTTAAGTACATCAGAAGCAGGAAGCCTGCTAAACAACCAGTGGGGCCCCTTGATGATCGAGATACAAAAGGAGCGCTTAAAGACGATAAAGTTATTGTGGAGAAACTAAATGGATTCTTTGCTTCAGTCTTCACGGCTGAGGATGTTAGGGAGATTCCCAAACCTGAGCTGGCTTTTGTAGGTGACAAATCTGAGGAACTGTCATGGATTGAAGTGTCACGAGAGGAGGTTTTGGAATTAATTGATAAACTTAACATTAACAAGTCACCGGGACCAGATGGCATTCACCCAAGAGTTCTGAAAGAACTCAAATGTGAAGTTGCAGAACTGTTAACTAAGGTTTGTTACCTGTCCTTTAAATCAGCTTGTGTACCCAATGACTGGAAGTTAGCTAATATAACGCCAATATTTAAAAAGGGCTCTAGAGGTGATCCCGGCAATTACAGACCGGTAAGTCTAACATCTGTACCAGGCAAATTAGTTGAAACAATAGTTAAGAATAAAATTGTCCGACACATAGAAAAACATAAACTGTTAAGCAATAGTCAGCATGGTTTCTGTAAAGGGAAATCATGTCTTACTAATCTATTAGAATTCTTTGAAGGGGTCAACAAACATGTGGACAAGGGGGATCCAGTGGACATAGTGTACTTAGATTTCCAGAAAGCCTTTGACAAGGTCCCTCACCAAAGGCTCTTATGTAAATTAAGCTGCCATGGGATAAAAGAGAAGGTCCTTTCATGGATTGAGAACTGGTTAAAAGATAGGGAACAAAGGGTAGGAATTAATGGTAAATTCTCAGAATGGAGAGGGGTAACTAGTGGTGTTCCCCAAAGGTCAGTCCTCGGACCGATCCTATTCAACTTATTCATAAATTATCTGGAGAAAGGGGTAAACAGTGAGGTGGCAAAGTTTGCAGATGATACTAAACTGCTAAAGATAGTTAAGACCAAAGCAGACTGTGAAGAACTTCAAAAAGATCTCACAAAACTAAGTGATTGGGCAACAAAATGGCAAATGAAATCTAATGTGGATAAATGTAAAGTAATGCACATTGGAAAAAATAACCCCAACTATACATACAATTTGATGGGGGCTAATTTAGCTACAACAAGTCAGGAAAAAGATCTTGGAGTCATTGTGGATAGTTCTCTGAAAATGTCCACGCAGTGTGCAGAGGCGGTCAAAAAAGCAAACAGGATGTTAGGAATCATTAAAAAGGGGATAGAGAATCAGACTGAGAATATATTATTGCCCTTATATAAATCAATGGTACGCCCTCATCTCGAATACTGCGTACAGATGTGGTCTCCTCATCTCAAAAAAGATATACTGGGACTAGAAAAGGTTCAGAAAAGGGCAACTAAAATGATTAAGGGTTTGGAACGGGTCCCATATGACGAGAGATTAAAGAGGCTAGGACTTTTCAGTTTGGAAAAGAGGAGACTAAGGGGGGATATGATAGAGGTATATAAAATCATGAGTGATGTGGAGAAAGTGGATAAGGAAAAGTTATTTACTTATTCCCATAATACAAGAACTAGGGGTCATCAAATGAAATTAATAGGCAGCAGGTTTAAAACAAATAAAAGGAAGTTCTTCTTCACGCAGCACACAGTCAACTTGTGGAACTCCTTACCTGAGGAGGTTGTGAAGGCTAGGACTATAACAGCATTTAAAAGAGAACTGGATAAATTCCTGGTGGTTAAGTCCATTAATGGCTATTAGCCAGGACGGGTAAGGAATGGTGTCCCTAGCCTCTGTCTGTCAGAGGGTGGAGATGGATGGCAGGAGAAAGATCACTTGATCATTGCCTGTTAGGTTCACTCCCTTTGGGGCACCTGGCATTGGCCACTGTCGGTAGACAGGATGCTGGGCTAGATGGACCTTTGGTCTGACCTGGTACGGCCTTTCTTATGTTCTTATGAGATAGGGTAGTGGCCTTATGGATTATGGGGGGACAGTCCATGCATAAGGCACAGTGCAAAAAAACAAGCACAGAAAAGGCTGTAGGAGAAGCAGACCAAAGGTAATAAAAGGAGGCTTTGGTAGCAGGGAGCACAACATAAGAAATTGGAGAGAACAGGGTGTAGAGGGCAGAGTTGTGAAGGGTCTTGAAGGTGAGGACAAGAAGTGTGTGTTTGATGTGATGAAACTAAGAACTAGTGAAGCATTTGAAAGAGGGAGAGATGGTGATGATATGATGAGAGCACTCAGCAAGAAAGTGGATGTATTTTGATGAACTGAAGAGCGTATGTACTGTTTGCCTTAGGGAGGCCACAGGGAAGGAGGTGCAGTGGCTTGTGGACAATATACAAGAATTTGGTGAAAGCCTATTATAAAATAGGATTAAAAATCCTGCATTGTGATTGGCTAACCCAGTAAGGTGTGGTATTCATTGCAAGAACAGTTTGGAGTGATGTAATCGACCAGGCCTTGTCACATCGGCTATCACTCCACATTTTTAGCAGGGCTTTAATGGAATGCTGTTTGTCTATTTTTGCTAGGAACTGATGGATAGAAAAGTGTGTGCTGAGTCATGATCCTGTTCTGGAAAAGGAAAAAACAAGTTTTCTGATTGAGGTTCAGATTCAACAGTCAAATCTGCTCAGAGAAAAGAACTTTTTTTTCCTTAGAATGAACAGAAATGTGTGCTTTTATCAGCCTCAGCCACTTTCCAAACTGCCAAAAGAATATTTGTATCTACTTGTTCCCACCACAGAAAGGGGATTTGAAATTGCTTAACAGGGCTATCTAAATTAACTCTTACTAATTATCTCCCCACAAAAAATTATACCTTTCATGACCAATCATCAGATCAGTTTTAAAAATAAATTATTTTATGAATTATTTTCAATTATGTGATTAGGGATCAGTTATTTAAACAAACTATTTTCATGTGTTTTAAATGAAAAATTGCAAGATCAGCTTGAAGGAGTGACTAATTGATATGTTTTATGAAAGTTTCTCAAGACAAATGGATTATCATTAAATTTTTCAGACTACTTTTTCAAATGTAGCTGTGTGCCTAGGAGTGTCTTTTTCTCCCCTTGCCTGTTTCTCTTTAGAAATTAATACTTCATTAAGACATAGCAGGGCATGTATGTTGCCTAAGGGTATTGCTACACAGCAAAGAAAAACCTGTGGCTGGCCCTTGCCAGCCAACTCGGGTTTGGGCTGTGAGGCTGTTTCATTGCTGTGTAGATTCCAGGCTCGGCTAGAGCAGGGGTGGCCAACCTGTGGCTCCGGAGCCACATGCGGCTCTTCAGAAGTTAATATGTGGCTCCTTGTATAGGCACTAACACTGGGGCTGGAGCTACAGGCGCCAACTTTCTAATGTGCTGGAGGGTGCTCACTGCTCAACAGGTTTGATTCATAATATAATTGGGAAATGGCTCTGTAAATAAGCAAGTTTTAAATGGAGTTGGATTCCGACTCAGACATCAGAGTTGGTTCTATGGCTGCAGGTGCTCTGCTGAACACATTCTGTCCCCAGTCTTCCTGAGTTCAAATTGTGGCTCTGTCAGCAGAAGGGTTTCAGTTGAGCAAAGCTATTATAGCAAGGTACAATGATGGGCAATCTTTCAGCCAAATATGGTCTGCTTATGGATTTGAAAATGAGGATTTGGAATTGTATTGGGAATCAACATAAAGTGAGTAACAATGGAGTATTGTAATATAATGTAGTTATTTCATTCCACTGTGTAGCCAGGTGAAGCTTTTGGATAGCCTTCTGAATCAACCTTATGGACAGAATGTGTGTGTTGCATCAGTTCAGCTCTGAGGTGTGCAGTCATCACAGAAGATGGGACTAGAAAACATTAAATCATTTTATTGTCTACCTTTTAGATTGCAGTTAGGTTTTGATTAGTGCTGCCAGTTAATCGCAGTTAATTCACGTGATTAACTCAAAAAAATTAATTACATTGTTAAACAATAATAGACTATCAATGGAAATTTATTATAAATATTTTGGATATTTTTCTACATTTTCAAATATATTGATTTTAATTACACAAGAATGCAAAGGGTACAGTGCTCACTTTATATTATTTTTTATTACAAATATTTGCACTGTAAAAATGAAAGAAAAAGTATTTTTCAATTCACCTCATACAAGTACCGTAGTGCAATCTCTTTATCGTCAAAGTGTCACTTACAAATGTAGAATTTTGTTTGTTTGTTTCATAACTGCATTAAAAAACAAAACAGTGTAAAACTTTAGAGCCTACAAATCTACTCAGTCCTACTCAGGGCCGGCGCTTCCACTAGGCAACCCTAGGCGGTCGCCTAGGGCAGCAGGATTTGGGGGGCAACATTTTGCTGCCCTCGGTGGAAATTCGGCAGCGGGGGGTCCTTCCGCTCCGGGTCTTCGGCCGAAATTCAGCAGCCGGTTCTTCACTCGCTCCGGGACACGCCGCCAAATGCTCAGAGGAGATGCGCTGCCGCCTAGGGCTGCAAAAACTCTGGCGCCGCTCCTGGTCCTACTTCTTGTTCAGCTAATCTCTAAGACAAACAAGTTTGTTTACATATACGGGAGATAATGCTGCCCGCTTCTTATTTATCAAGCAGAACCCATCATCAGCATGGAAGCATGTCTTCTGGAATGGTGGCCGAAGCATGAAGGGTCATACGAATGTTTAGCATATCTGGCACGTAAATACCTTGCAACGCCCAGCTACAAAAGTGCCATGTGAACTCCTGTTCTCACTTTCAGGTGACATAAATAAGAAGCGGGCATCATTATCTCCTGTAAATGTAAGCAAACTTGTTTGTCTTAGCGATTGGCTAAACAAATAGTACTTTTTCAGAGCTTCCCTTGTTCCTTATAAAAATGTATTTAGAGATGGCAGGGGAGCTATAGAAGTATGTAACTTAAGGCATGTTTTTACATTCCTATCATCTTATAAGGATTTTTATCAACATTTTTTATTTATCCTATTTGAATTAATGTTTTTAGTGCACTCTTAAAATAAAAGCCACTTTATGCATTTGGAAAAAATGTGCAGAGACACTTCTAAGTTTGATAGCTAATGCTGTGTGACTTTGCATTTTTTAGTTTTTTGATATGACAAAGATGTGATGATTTCACAATTTTTTTTTGTCATGACCAGGAAACCAGCCTTAGGCATCACCCATACATCCATTCTTGATCTGACCATGACTTCCTTTTTACTATCTGGAAGTCGGACATTTCAGGACAGGGTTCAAGGGCCTCCCTTAAAAAGACAGCATGCGAGCCCATGCAATGACTGCCTTACAGGGTATGTAAGTGAAAGGTGCCCTTTTGTTTAAGGAGCTGACAGGCCAGTAGGTCTTTCACTTATGAACCAGAGATACTGTACAGGCAAAGCAACAGCCAGATTGCCAGGGTTAGCAGAGTTCCCAGTGATTTGACAGTCTGTTTGACTGTCTCTTTTCTCTTCTTTGTTCTGACTGGAGTAGCTTGAAAGCTTGTCTTTCACCAACAGAAGTTGGTCCAATAAAAGATATTACATCACCCACTTTGTCTCTCTTGTTCTGAAGGACGCTTTCTGATGGTGAAAGGGACGGTTTCTACATCTCTGGTGAAAAAGCACTTACCCTCCTGCAGATACCGGGACTACTTAGGATACCATTCTTCCTTGACCTCATTGAATATGCAGAAATGAATTCTATGGTTCCAGTTTGCATCCTCAAGGTGTGGTTTAGGTGACCCCAATAGGAAATAATAGCCCTATCTGAACTCTTGAGCTCCAGAAGCCTCTGGATTTTGACTGGTTGTCTTAGTGTAGGTGTGAGGTCAGTGGGTCAATACGCTACTGATTTGAGGCCTTGGAACTAGGACCATTCATTGGAAAGCTAAGTTGGCTTTCCTCACCCAGCAATCTTGCACTGGGTGTCTCTTTTCTGACCTTGGCAAATAACCTGCTCTAGTATTCTCACAGTTGTCATGTTTTAAGGACTCCAGACACTGTTTTAGCACCTTACATAAGATTTTCTGTTTTCAGACAGGCGCCTGTCATCTTTCCTTAAGCATGTAACCTATTTTATTAATTTTTTCTTTCAGTCTTTCCCAGAATAGCTCTTCCCTTTCTTTCATTGACTGGCTGTCCTTATTTTCTTATCTTTGCTTTCCGGTTTGATTTTTTTATTTTTTCTTTAAACAAGGATTGCTTAGCGACTTTAAGGGGTAGTCCCTAAAGATAGAATAAGATTTGGAGAAAAAGCCAGGTGAAAAAAAAGATAAGGGGCAGAATTTCAAGGCACTGATGTCTTCTCAGTGTCTGGAAAATCATCAGTTTTGTATCCCAGTGAGCTAGTTGGATAGGTGCAAATTTCAGTGATTGAGAGATTGCACCCACTATAAAAAGACTACTTGTAAATGGACTAGTATCCTAAAGAGTAGGGTTAATTTTAGCCCACACACCATCTCAGAGCCCATCACTGTCTGGGCACTCCCAAATAGGGTTTCCACCATTTAGTAGGGGGGATGGAATTAGGGACACTTCCATACTGCTGCATGAACATGCAAAATAACTAATTTGAATATTAGCAAATAATTTGCATATATCAATAAACTTCAAGTTAAAGTATGTGGATATAGTGCGGTTGAAGGCATTTTCTTAACAGCCCTTATGAATAAAGTTTCCTCTCCCATTTTTTCCTCCCCAATCTTTCTATTCCTATCTCCCTTCCTCCTTGCCTCTGGACAAATGCTACTGATACAAGAGGCTGGAAGCAGCAGAAGGGAAGGGAGAAGAGAGATGGGGAGCAGCAGCCAGGTATAAATGCAGAGAAGATCCTTGCAGCTCTGTTCTACTGGGCCCAGGCAGCCAGGCTGCACCGAGGAGAAGATATGCTGTGGCAGACACATAAAACAGTGCAAACTGATGCCTCTGGTGCTACATGGGAGTTGGGGTCAGAAGTGGAAGAACCATCTGGCCCAGGGCTCCCAAACCTCTCTCACCCATGGACCAAGGGCGGCTGCCAGTGCTAATGTTGCAGTCTTAGCAGGGAGAAGATGGGACCACCCAGACACACATCATCCCTCAAGCACTCAACAGCTGCCTGACCCCTCATCCCACCTCAGCTAAATAGAACTTTGCCGCTGACCCAATGACAGCATGCAGGATAGTCTCTGCAATTTTTGGACTGTAACTTGAAAATCAGGGTTAGTGGTCACTGTATTTCCACAGCACATTGAGCAAGGAACCCCTTTCTTGCTGACCTGTTCATCAGTAGCATTTCTGTAGGGCTGCAATGGAATCCAAATGTCATTGGGTCAGTGGCAAAATTCTACTTAGCATACTGTAACATTGTGTTATCTGGGAACCAAAGACCAGGTGATATTTTAATTCTGTAATCAGTTCCTCTTTATCTGTTAGGACAAGCTCTAATAAAGAATTCCCCTGTGTTGGCTGCAATACTTTTTGAGTTAGGAAATTGTCATCAATAATGTTTAGAAATTCCAAGGATGTTTTAGTACTGGCAGCATGAGACCTCTAGCATATGTCAGTCAAATTGAAGTCCCCTATGATCATATAGTTTTTTTCCCCCTATACATTATCAATACATACATAAAGAGACAGTTATCCTGTTCCCTATTGTGATTTGGTGGTATGTTGCAGAAACCAACTAACGCCCTATTTTGTACTTTTCTGTTAGGATATTGAGCCGTAAGCATTCAAGATCATTTTCTTCCTAGTTAGCAGTGACTCAGAAACAGGTAATTCCATTTTTAACATAGAGTGCCATTCTCCCTCCCCTTTTCATAGAATCATAGAATACCAGGGTTGGAAGGGACCTCAGGAGGTCATCTAGTCCAACCCCCTGCTCAAAACAGGACCAATCGCCAACTAAATCTAAATTTTCCCTACTCAATCCTTCATAAATAGATAATAATAATTGATTTTTAATGTTCCAATTGTGTGAATCATCCCATCAGGTTTCAGTAATACCAACTAGAGTGAGTTTATGCTCATAAATTAGCAATTCCAATTCCTCGTTTGTTACCCAGGCTCCTATGTTGGTGTGTAGGCAATTCAAGAATTGGTTCTCCTGATGTCCTTTGTTTCTTTAGTTAATTTTGTTCTCAACATCTTGATTTTGTGCTGAGTGTTCATATCTTCCTTCTTTTTTTACTCTCCCCTTTTGCTATTAGTTTAGTCATCTCCTGACTACTCTAGTAAGCCAGTCCCGGAGGAGATTAGTCCCTTTTCTACTGAGGTGGAGGCCATCCAAACTATACAGCTCCCCTCTCTCCATAGAAGGTGGACCAATGTTCCACAAAACCAAAACTCTCTATATTGTCATGCTGACTGGAGTGGCTCATGACTGAGAGTGCCAATCTCAAGGCACACAGTCAAAAAGCAGCACAGACATTGCAATTGGTGGTATGTTCTATAGTTAGATGTCACCAACCCAGTAACAAATGTGAACTCCCAAAGTACTACAGTAGTCTCAAACAGTTCCCTTAGATCAAGGGTCTCAAACTCAATTTACCTTAAGGCCAGTGCCAGTCCTCAAATCCTCCAGCAGGCCAATAATGTCACTGAAGATGGTGTTCAGAAAACAAAATGTTTATATTATATTTTTTATTTTGAATTTCTTAGAAATAATAAAACTGTCATATAATTTTATACAATTTTTTGCCTGCCAGAGTGTTTAGTGTTTGGCAGACACCTGCAATGCTTTAGTTTTGTCAGTTTGTTGATGTTTGGCCTCAGTGACTGAGCAGTTGAAACCTTCAGGATTGCAGCAAGGTGTGCAGCAGTTAGTTGTGTTAGGTATTTTGACTTATTTATATTCATTGTGGGGAAAAAGTGACGCTGCCTCCATGGCTGACTCTGCCTGGCTACTAGTGATGGTATCTCTGTCTCTCCCCCCAGCCAATGGGAGCTGCGGGGGGCAGCACCTGCAGCAGACATTGCTGGCAGCGTGTCTGCATGCGTTTCTTCTTCGCGGGCTGCAGTGGGGAGGTGCAGATAGCCCACGGGCTGGGACTTTGAGACTCCTACCTTAGACACTTCAGTCTATCTTGCCACTCAGGCAAGCTGGAGTATGTGATAAATGGTCACTTCTACCAAAAATCACAAAATATTCTGGTTACACTCTGTCCCAAGGGACCAGTTACTCACCCAGGTTGCTTTGCATCCTAGATCTCACACCAAGACAATGCTGTTAGCCAATTCTATAGTAAACTAAATAAAGGTTAATTAGCTAAGAAAAAGGAATGAGGGTTATTGAGAGGTTAAAGCTGATAAAAATATATGTACAGGTGAGTCAGTGTCTATAATTTCAAAAGGTAGCAGAAATGTAGTAATCTGCCAGTTTTCCCAAAAGTCTTCGTGGACTACCTAGAGTAACTTGGGGGATTTCCATCTTCTTGTTTGGCTATTTTGCCCTTTTAGAATCCAAACAGTCCAGAGATGAATAATTTTTCCTTATGTCAATATTTATAGCTTCCTTTCACAGAAAGTAAGCTGACAGGACAGCCTCCACGTGGGTCCTTTCTTTCATGACGGGGAGAGAGAAATGTGCTAGAGTCTTTGATCTCGCACACAATGACCATTTGCCTTCCAGGCACAGGAATTAGCACTTTCCTGGTAAAGTTCTTCATTTGCATTACACAAGACTTCTTTCTCGTTTGATGGGTTTCCTCAGTTACAGGGGTATATACAATGCAAATATTTACATTATAATAAAGTACAGATAAGTGAAAACAATGCATACAACATCCCACCAGTTTTTCAAGAAGTTTGAACCCTGAACACATTCTTATACATTTTAACATCTACTCTGAACTATACTAACACACAAGTAAACTGATCTGGTTTCCAGCTGTGAGTCTGTCAGTTCTTAGCTGACGCCTGCGGCCTTGGCCAGAGCTGGCCTTTGGCTTACCAGGGTCATATAGACTCACAGACTTCAAGGTCAGAAGGAACCAATGTGATCACCTAGTCTGACCTCCTGCACATTGCAGGCCACAGAACTTTACCCAGCCACTCTTATAATAGACTGGCTGAGTTACTGAAATCCTCAAATGATGATTTAAAGACTTCAAGTTACAGAAAATTCACCATTTACACTAGTTTAATCTGCAAGTGACCCATGCCCCATGCTGCAGAGGAAGGTGAAAATCTCCCAAGGCCTCTGCCAATCTGACCTGGGGGAAATTCCTTCCCAACCCCAAATATGGCAATCAGTTAGACCCTGAGCATGTGGGCAAGACCCACCAGGCAGATACCTGGGAAAGAATCCTCTATAGTAAGTCAGAGCCCTCCCCATCCAGTGTCCCATCTCTAGCTGTTGGGGATTTTTGCTACTGGCAGTCACCAATAGGCCACATGCCAAATTTGTAGGCAATCCCATCATATCATCCACTCCATAAACTTATCAAGCTCGTCTTGAAGCAAGTTAGGGTTTTGTTTTTTTTTTTTTGCTCCTACTGCTCCTCTTGGAAGGCTGTTCCAGAACTTCACTTCTCTTATGGTTAGAAACCTTTGCCTAATTTCGAGCCTAAACTTGTTGATGGCCACTTACCTACCCACTGGTTCAGCTTCCTAATGGTAATGACTTGATCCCACTTATAGCAAGCAGAATAAAGTCCAGATCAGAAATATATATTTGTTTTTTTAATACAGTCAATTTCAAAAATCTGAAAACAATTATGAGCCAAATCAGCTGGGAGAAAGAATTTAATCAGCAAAATGTGAATGATATTAATCAGTTAAGACACCTTACTAGATGCCCAAAAAGCATCAAGGAAGAAGACTCTGCTGGTTTTAAAAAATGACTTGGTGTAGAGGGGAAGTGAAGGCAGCTATAAAAATAATATAACAAATGGAAGAAAGGGGAAGCTGGTAGTAATGAAGTAGTAAATCAGAAGCTAGGAATTGTAGAAAATTTATAAGGTAAGCAAAGGAACACAAGGAAAAATCTGTGGTCAGCAGAATTAAGGACAATAAGGAGGAGTTTTTTAAATATATTAGGAACAAACAGAATCCTGACAATGGTATTGGTCCACTCCTTGATGGAAATGTTAGAATTATCAATAATAATGCAGAAAAGTCTGAATAGAATCATAGGACTGGAATAGACCTTGAGAGGTCATCTAGTCCCTGCACTCATGGCAGGACTAAGTATTATCTAGACCATCCCTGACAGGTGTTTATCTAACCTGCTCTTAAATATCTCCCATGATGGAAATTCTATAACCTCCCTAGGCAATTTATTCCAGTGCTTAACCACCCTGACAGTTAGGAAATTTTTCCCTAATATCCAACCTAAACCTCCCTTGCTACAATTTAAGCCCATTGCTTCTTGTCCTATCCTCAGAGGTTAAGGAGAACAATTTTTCTCCCTCCTCCTTGTAACATGTACTTGAAAACTGTTATCATGTCCCCTCCCAGTCTTCTCTTTTCCAGACTAAGCAAACCCAGTTTTTTCAGTCTTCCCTCATAGGTCATGTTTTCTAGACCTTTAATCATTTTTCTTACTCTTCTCTGGAATTTCTCCAATTTGTCCACATCTTTCCTAAAATGTGGCACCCAGAACTGGACACAATACTCCAATTGAGGCCTAATCAGCGCAGAGTAGAGCAGAAGAATTACTTCTCGTGTCTTGCTTACAACACTTCTGCCAATACATCCCAAAATGATGTTTGCTTTTTTTGCCTCAGTATTACACTCTTGACTCATATTTAGCTTGTAGTTCACTATGACCCCCAGATCCCTTTCCACGGTATTCCTTTCTAAGCAGTCATTTCCCGTTTTGTATGTGTGAAACTGATTGTACCTTCCTAAGTGGAGTACTTTGAATTTGTCCTTATTGAATTTCATCCTATTTACTTCAGACCATTTCTCCAGTTTGTCTAGATAATTTTAAATTATAATCCTATCCTCCAAAACACTTGCAACCCCTCCCAGCTCGGAATCGTCTGCAAATTTTATACATGTACTCTCTATGCCATTATCTAAATCATTGAATGAAATCAATCAATGAAATATATATTTCAGTTCTGTATTTGGGGGAAAAAACAGATGATATAGTCTCATCATATGGTGATAACACTCTTACCATTCCTCTAGTATCTCCAGGGGATGTTAAACAGCAACTATTAAAGTCAGACATTTTTAATCAGCAGGTCCAAATAACCTGCATCTAAGAGTTTTAAAAGAGCAGGTGGAGGAGCTCGCTGGACCATTAGTGTTGATTTTCAATAAGTCTTGGAACTCCAGGAGAGTACCAGAAGACTGGATGAAAGCTAATGTTGTGATCCTTTTTAAAAAGGGTAAATGGGACGACCTGTCAGCCTTATGTTGATTCCAGGTAAGATAATGAGGCAGTTGATACAGAACTCCATTAATAAAAAATTAAAGGAGGGTAATGTAATTAATGGAAATCAACATGGGTTTATGGAAAATAAATCCTGTCAAACTAACGTATCCTTTTTTGGATGAGATTGCAAGTTTGGCTGATGTAGATAATAGTTCTTCATTGAGAAATGTCCCTGTGGATGCTCTTCTCCAGTTGATGGTGCGTCCCTGCGCCTTTGCTTGAAGAGTTTTGCAGCAGTGCCCATATGGGTCGTGCTTGTGCAGTGCCTGCCTTACGCCATTGGCGCTTCATCTAGCGCATGTACGACCTGGACTTCTCAGTTCCTTCTCAAAAATCCCTGGCCTAAGATGGAGCTCAACAGTCTCATTGAAAACCTTCCTTTCCATTAGCTAAATTAGTGAATTAGGATAGTTTAGACAAGTTAAGTTTCAGTTATTAGAGTTATGTCCCCTATTTTTAAAAAAAAAAGTACTAGGGGATGGAAAAATAAAACATTTAGTATTAGTTTAGGAAAATGCTTGGTTCAGCAGGATTTAAAAGATGCATGACGTGCAGAGAGGCGATGCCTGTGTCAGATGGACACACTCAATGTGTCTGTTGCCTGGGGGAAGCTCACATTCCTCAGAAATGTGCCCACTGTAACAAACTGAAGGCTAGGGCACGAAGGGAGAGAGACCTGAGACTTAAACTCATCTTGATGGAGAAGTCATTAAGACCAGCCTCAGACCCAGGGCAGGAACCCTCTTCCCGGCATAGGTGACTGGTCTCCTCACAGCCAAAGTCCCCAAAGATTAGGGGCAATGGAAACTGTTCCCGCACAACTCAGGGGGAAGGAATTTTACTCCCACTACTTTTTAACACAAAAGAAAAATGGGGGATGGCAACCCATCCTCAATCTCAGGCAACTGAACAAGTTTGCGAGAAAGCAGTGGTTCAGGATGGTCACCTTAATAACAATAATACCGGCATGAGAGCAGGGGGACTGGTTTTCATCCTGGACCTGCAGGATGCTTACTTTCATGTTACGATACACCCTGCCCACAGGCATTTTCTGAGATTTGTTTTGGACACAGATCACTATCAATACCGGGTTTTACCTTTCGGCCTGTCAACAGTGCCTTGCGTTTTCTCAAAGATCCTCGTAGTAGTAATGGTGCATCTGAGAAAACAAGGAATGATAATATTCCCTTACCTGGACGACTGTCTCTTGAAGTCACACATTCAATCAGATGCCATTTGCTCCACTCACACGATGATAGATTGCTTCCAGAGTTTTGGTTCCAAATAAACAAAAGAAATCAACAATAGAACCAGCTCAACAGTTAGAATTCATTGGCACTTACCTCGACTCGGTGGCAGCGAAAGCGTCATTCCACAATACAGATTCGACATGATAAAGGCACTCATAGCCACAGTGTGAAACAGCCCAGTGGTCACAGCCCACACTTGCCTACAACTGTTGGGCCACTTACGAGCAGACGCGCGTTTACATGTGTGTTGCCTGCAAGGATGGCTAGCAACCATCTACAGACCAAATAAACACAGGTTAAACATACGATTAATGATGTCCCCCAAGGTTAAGGACTCACTAACTTGGTGGACTCAACCACACAACCGGTGCTCGGGGATCCTGTTTACACAAGATCCTCCATCACAGATCATCACAACTGATGCCTCCCTCGTTAAGTGGGGAGCACACATGCAACATCGCACAATTCTGGGATTATGGTCCACAGCCGAGACAAGGCTACACATAAACCTTCTAGAACTCCATGCCATCTGCAATGCCTGCCTCCACTTCCTACCGTTTATAAGAAACTAAAACATAGAGTGGGCACCATTGTGTTAATAACTCTCACTCCTCCAGCTGGGCTGAAGGCACTTGAGCAGGATTCCCCTGTAGCAACTCTGCCTGGTTCTGGAGATAAATTCTTTCATTTTGTGCAGACTGAGAGCACAGACTTAGAACAGTGTGGATGGAGGGTGCTAATCCTGTTTCACCACAGATTAATTGCTGTCATGTGCCATTGTAAATTTAGTGCCATAATTCCCTGAGAAAACAGATGTTCCTGAGTCTGTGATTGGCTGCATTCCAGGATTTTGCCTTGCCTCATTAATCCTGGCACTGCCAGAAGGTACAGACTTTGCCTCTTATAGGAATTTAAAACTCTGGACTACAGACGTTCCTTCCTCTTCCGATTCAGTGGTTCTTTAGCTGGGGAGGCCAAAACAAGAGGGAACTGAGGAGTAGTGAATTTCCCTCTATGCATCATGCCTGGGAAATGAAAAATGTCTCTGTGCTGGGAGATCCTGACTCTGGAAGCCGAGAGGTTAATGAGCATTATTGGAAGCTTCAAACAAGAAAGCACGTGCCTGTTGAAGCACTAGCTTGCCTTCAATTTATTGGGGGATAATGGAATGTTTTGCTGCTTATTTGGAAACGTTGTCCCAAGAGATTCCAAATATAAAAATAAACCAACAAATTTTTCCTTGTTTCCTGGCAGGGTGTTTCAGGGAGACTGTGCTTCGGCAGAAGCATTGGTACTGGACCTGTATTTGTCTCTTCTACCCAATATCTCAGGCTATGTCTGCACAAGTTAGGGGCGATTCCCAGCTCGCTCACGCTAGCAAGTATAAATAATAGTTTTGCTGTGGTAGCATGGGAAGTACAACAGTGGCACAGCTACAAACCTGCCTGAATCCTGTTGGTGCATGCTTGGTATGGCTACACTGTGCCTCCACTGCTGCTGCCCATGCTGCTGCAGCTACACTACTATTTGTACTTATGCCAACTGTCATTGAGCTAGCGTGAGTATGTGTATGCAAGCTGGGAATCACACCCCTAGTTTGTAATATAGGTGTAGTCTTAGGTAGGTGGAGACCCTGCCCTAGCCTCTTTCTCCTTGGCCTGGCATGCTGTACACTGAAATAGGGGAGACCTAGTTTAAATTCCCAAGCCTGGGCACTCAGGAATTGGGAGCACCATAAAGTATATGAAGGTGCATGTTACATTATTCCATAGTAATCATCACCATCTTTTTAAAGTAATTAGTAGATTCTAAGGCCAGAAGGGACATTTTGACCATCTAGTCTGGTTTCCTGTATTAGACTTTTTTAGAAAGAGACATCTCAACTTGACTTAAAGACTTCAAGTGGTAGAAAATCCACCACATCTCTAGGTAACTTATTCCAAGGGTTAATTACCCTCACTTTTGAAAATTTGCACCTTTATTTCTAATCTGAGTTTGTCTAGTTTCAGGTTCTAGCCATTACATTTTTTATGCCTTTATCTGCTAGATTGAAGAGTCCTCTCCTGTTAGAAATCTTTTCCCCATGTAGGTACTTGTAGGCTGTGATTGTGTCACCCCTTAACCTTCTCTTGGATACACTAAATAGACTGGGCTTCTTTAGTCTCTCACTGTAAGGCAGGCTTTCCAGACCTCAAATCATTCTTGTAGTTCTTTTTTGAATCCTTTTTAATTTGTCAACTTTCTTTTTGAAGCATGGATGCTAGAGTTGGACACAGTATCCAGTAATGGTCTCACTAATGCCATGCACAGAGGTAATATCACTTCACTACTCTGACTTAATATTACCCTGCTTATACATCCAAGAAGCATGATAGTTTTCTTAGCTACAGCATTGAATTGGGAGGTCAAGTTCAATTGGTTATCAATCATGGATCTCTAAGTCATTTTCTGAGTTATTGCTTTCCAAAATACAGTCTGTCACGGAGTCATAGAATCATAGATTATCAGGGTTGGAAGAGACCTCAGGAGGTCATCTTGTCCAACCCCCTGCTCAAAGCAGGACCAATCCCCAACTAAATCATCCCAGCCAGGGCTTCATCAAGCCTGACCTTAAAAACCTCTAAGGAAGGAGATTCCACCACCTCTCTAGGTAACCCATTTCAGTGCTTCACCACCCTCCTAGTGAAAAAGTTTTTCCTAACATCCAACCTAAACCTCCCCCACTACAACTTCAGACCATTACTCCTTGTTCTGTCATCTGGTACAATTGAGAACAGTCTAGATCCATCCTCTTTGGAACCCCCTTTCAGGTAGTTGAAAGCAGCTATCAAATCCCCCCTCATTCTTTTCTTCTGCAGTCTAAACAATCCCGGTTCCCTCAGCCTCTCCTCATAAATCATGTGCTCCAGCCCCCTAATCATTTTTGTTGCCCTCTGCTGGACTCTTTCCAATTTTTCCACATCCTTCTAGTAGTGTGGGGCCCAAAACTGGACAAAGTACTCCAGATGAGGCCTCACCAATGCCAAATAGAGGGGAATGATCACGTCTCTCGATCTGCTGGCAATGCTCCTACTTATACAGCCCAAAATGCCGTTAGCCTTCTTGGCAACAAGGGCACACTATTGACTCATACCCAGCTACTCGTCCATTGTCACTCCTAGGTCCTTTTCTGCAGAACTGCTGCCTAGCCACTTGGTCCCTAGTCTGTAGCAGTGTATGGGATTCTTCCATCCTAAGTGCAGGACTCTGCACTTGTCCTTGTTGAACCACATCAGATTTCTTTTGGCCCAATCCGCTAATTAGTCTAGGTCCCTCTGTATTCTATCCCTACCCTCCAGCATATCTACCACTCCTCCCAGTTTAGTGTTACCAGGCAATGCTCTGGAACTACTTCCAGTTTAGAGTCACTGGGCAATGCTCTGGAACTACTCTATTCGAAGCCAGTCAGGACTCTGGGGGAGCCTCCTCTCTCTGAGCATACTTTCTCCAGGGCAAGAAGCTTACACAGCTTTGACCTTCCTGGGTCTGACCTCGGAGCATTCAGCATCCCCTTCACACCGTGCGCTTCCCTCAGCAAGTCCTCACAGGCGGAGCTCCTGGGGAAGCCAGAGGGCCCTGCACCCCAACTCCACAGTCAGATGTGACTCTCAGCCAGCCAGTAAAACAGAAGGTTTATTAGATGACAGGAACATGGTCTAAAACAGAGCTTGTAGGTACAGAGACCAGGACCCCTCAGTCAGGTTCATCTTGGGGGTAGGGAGCCCAGACCCCAGTTCTGGGCCTCCCTCCATTTCCCCAGCCAGCTCTAAACTGAGACTCCCTCCAGCCCCTCCTCTGGCCTTTGTCCCGTTCTCAGGCTAGGAGGCCACCTGATCTCTTTGTTCTCCAACACCTTCAACTCACACCTTGCAGGGGGAGGGGCCCAGGCCATCAGTTGCCAAGAGACAGGGTGTTGGCCATTCTCTGTGCAGACAGCATCACACTGGCCCTCTGCTCTGCAGCAATCACACACCGTTATCCCAGGCCCTGGATACTTTAGAAATGCATAGGGGGAACTGAGGCACCCACACAGTATTCAGAGAGAACATTAAGAACAGTCCCACTTTGTCACACAGTCCCCATCCTATAAGTGTACCCTAAATTCTTGGTTCCTAGATGTCTAACCTTGCACATGTATGTGTTTAAAATGCATGTCGTTCAAATGAGCCCAGCTTACCAAGCAATCCAGATCACTCTGTAGAACTGACCTGTCCCCATCATCATTTACCATTCCACCAATTTTAGTGTCATCTGCAAACTTTACCAGCAATAATTTCATATTTCCTTCCAGTTCATTGATAGAGATATTGAATAACATTGGGCCAAGAACAAATCCCCGTGGGATTCCCGTAGAAATACCCCATTGAGGATGATTCTCCATGTGTCATTACTTGCTGAGAATTATCAGTTAGCCGGTTTTAAATCCATTTTAAATAGGCCACATTGATTTTGTATAGTGCTAATTTTTTTAACAGAATGTTGTGATGTATTAAGCCCAGTGGCTTACAGAAGCCTAATTATATTCTCTCAACAGTTACCTTTATCAAACAAACTTTAAATTCAATGAAAAAATATTGTTTGTTTGACAAGGTCTATTTTTCCATAAAATCATGTTGACTGGCATTAATGCTACTGTTCTTTAATTTTTTATTAACTGCATCGTGTGTCAGCCTTTCCACAATTTTGTCTGGGACCTCTGTTTAACTGGCCTAAAATTCCCTGGATCGTCCTCTTTACTCTTTTAAAGTATTGGCACAATGTAACAGTTTTCTGGAATTTCCCCAGTGTTCCAACATTTTTTAAAATATCAACATTAATGGCTCAGGGAACTCTTTAGTCAATTGGTTTAAAACTCTTGTATGGAAGTAAGCCAGTCCCTCAGATGTTTAAATGTAAAAGTAGCTGTTTAATATCCCCTCTGGCCCTTCTGCACTGGACGGCTGGACATCTGTGCAGTGGGGGGAAATGAAGGGATTCAGAAGAGAATCCAGAAAACAAACCTACCCACCAGAAAGGCAAATATTTCTGCCCACAATGACTTTGGGAGACCTGGCTGCATGTACTCTTCCTATCTGTCTTTCTTTGCCCCAGGTTACATTTCTATAGCATTTTAATGCACCAATCCAGGCAGTGATTTTTCTGGAAGTGATCTCATGGAGGGGATCTTTTATAACTGCAATGAAAAGACAGTGGTACCCATCAACCTGGAATCCTTGCATGAGCTTTGAGCATTTTGCAGTCAACTAGGACTAATCAGGCAGGGGAGACCTCCTCCTTTGGGCCTGAATGTGCATAAAGGTAGCTGGAGTGCCCTGACCCTAAATGCAGCTAGATTAGGGTAGCATCATCCAGGCCTTGACAGTAACAGATGATATTCAGTGCTGGGCTGATGCCTGCAGGGTCTCTGGGATCTTTGTTATTTGGGGTTTCTTTAGTGAGTGCTAGAAAGGAGCAGAGACCCCAGGGGTCATCCTTTTGGGAGTCCTGTGTCTGCAAATATGTCATAACACTGTTGTGCTGCAAGATTATGCCCTGATCCATGTATCTCAGAGCTGAGAGGTTGCAGCTTGCATTATTGCAAACCCCATAGAGCAAATACATCCTGAGACAAGTCAAAAGAAATTGTGAGATTGGCTTAAAAGGCAGCTGGGCATTTTGGTTTATCTTCTAATATTTTAAACTCCAGGAGAGAACCCAAGCCCTATTATCTATTAGCGTACATGCACATCAGGCCGAAACTACCGTCTGTAATGGCCACTCATCATTGGCAAGGGGGTTGGCCCAGCTGACCTTGCCTATCCCCAGGCTGCACCTCTGCAGCCCCAGTGCCTCCTTAGGTCTTTAACAAGGCCTCAGCCTGGAGAGTTGCCAGGCTGGAGCTCCCCAGCACTTCTTGCCCTTCCCCAGCACTGCTCTGCTTCAGGTACCCTGTGTTCCCAGGCAGGTAGGTCCTTCTCATTCCAACCTTGGAGTGAGACTGACCCAGCTCCTCCCTGAGCCCTTATATCTGGGCCAGCTGTGGCCTGATTGGGTGTGGCCACAGCTGTGGCTGCTTCCCCAATCAGCCTACCTCCTCCCCACCCCCCAGAGCAAGGTAACTGCCCCGCTACAGTGGGGCCTGGACCTGGGCCAGCCCCCACAGGGGCAGGGAGGGAGCACCCCCCAGCCTTGTTCCACTCCCAGCTCTGTTCCAGCCCAGCACCCACCCTCATCCCCTCTTACCCTGTGTGTATCCCCCTGCCAGGAGCTGCGGCCCTGCTCCTGGCTCTGGGGAAGGGGCACGGCCAGGGATAAGGGAGGGCGTGAGCCTGAAAAGTTTGGGGACCACTGCAGTAGAGCCTCTCTTCCTAGAGAGCCACTTCTACCTTCTTTATTCCCAAGTGGGGTAATAGGCCCCCGCCTCAGTGAATTAGCAGAGCCCACTTAACTTTCTCCTAATGGGCAATACCTGCTGGCGGGATAGTGGGGTTTCAGGTACTCACTACCCACTTGCTTACCCTTTTACTGTACCACTGAAGACAAAGGGAGGTGACGCTGCTTGACAGGACTAGAACAGTTGACCATTATCTTCCCTGCAGGGGATCTGATCATAGAACAGTGACTGAGTTGGAGACTTACAGGGGTGAAGAGAAGGAAGCAATGGTGGCTCAACAAGGAACAACTGCCTCTGGTGCGTGGAAGAGGGAATTGATCTCAAAGAGGTCAGGTGGAAATTTGTGTGATTGAAAGCAGCATGCAAATACCACAAAGTCATGGGACCTAATATGATAAGCTGGCAAAACACCAAGTTTATGAGAAGATCTCATTTGGGGACAGGACACTGTGTCCAGTGCTGCCTTCCTCTCATTGCATGTGGTCAGGACCTGGCACTACCATGGCAAGCAGGCTTCCATTTGAGAATTCATATATATGGACATTGTAACTATTGCGTGATTCACAATGCCTCCCTGGGCTAATGAGGACCTCTCTGAGAAGTGAACAGCAGAGCAGGTGGTTGGACCAACCTCTTGGTGGCTAATGTGTTCATAGGCATATAAATGAGAACCACAGCTGTCTCCTTTGAAGAGTGTTATAAGCAATGTGATGCAGTTGCAAAAAAGGCTAATACTATTCTGCAGTGTATTACAGGTATATCGTATATAAAACAGGAGGTAACTGTCCCACTCGACTTGGCACTGGTGAGGCTTCAGCTGGAGTACCATATCCAGTTCTTGGTGCCACACTTTAGAAAAGATGTGGACAGACTAGAGAGAGTCCAAAGGAGAGCAACAAAAATGATAGAAGGTTTAAAAAACCTGATCAATGAAGAAAGGTTAAAAAACTTGGCATGTTTAGCCTTGAGAAGAGAAGACTGAGGGGGAGACCCAGTCACAGTCTTCTAATCCGTGAAGGGCTGTTATAAAGAGGATTGTGATCAATTGTTCTCCATGTCCACTGGAGGTAGCACAAGAAGTAATGGGCTTAATCTGCAGCCAGGGAGTTTAGATATTAGGAAAAACTTTATAACTCTAAGGATAGATAAGGAGTGGAACAGGCTTCCAATGGAGGCTGTGAAGTTCCCATCATTTGACGTTTTGAAGAAAATGTTAGACAAGCAGTTGCCAGGGCTGGTCTAAGTGTACTTGGTGTCTGAGCGCAGGGGGCTGGACTTGATGACTTCTTGAGGTCCATTCCAGTCTTACATTTCTATGATTTTATGATTTCTATTATTCTTGCTGTACCCCTTTCTCTCTGTATGTATCAGATTTATAGCTGTGTTTTCAGTCCTGGGAGAGGGAAATGGATTTTATTTTGGCTCATATATCATCCGAAGACTTGTTAAAGATGATTGGAAAAATGAGTTACTGCCCTTTTCTTCCTCTTTACTGTGCATGGAGAAGGCCTGAAAGGGCTATTTGTTTTTCAGAAAAAGATTTCTTTGTTTCTTGTTTATATTAAAAATTCAATTATTGTCTATCCTGTTATTCTTGGAAGACACTGGAATAATGGAGAACTCTTAGCGTTATTACATTAGTGATACTTATAATTAAACCTCATTACCAGTGGGGAAATTATGTTTATTCAGACCATTCAAAACTTATTTTTTAAAAGTTTTGCTAATATCTATTTTCTTCAAATGCCTAAAAAGCAATTCGGGGAGAGGATTTTGTACCCCCTATCTCTTCCAGCTGAGAAAGTCCCCAGTCAACATCGGTGAGGATTGTCAGCAAAACCTGTTTTGGTCCATGTTTTAAAAAGAATGTTGGAAAAATTGAAGAGGGTGCAGAGAAAAGCCACAAATGATTGAAGGACTTGAAGAAATGCCTTACTGTGAGAGACTCAAAGAGCTTGATCTGTTTAGACTATCAACATGAAGAATCAGATGTGACTTGATTACCATGGTACCTTCAAAGGGAGGGAGATAATCTAGCAGAGATTCATAACCACATTGTTTTTCCTGACATTTCCTCCTCATAATCCTCTGTGCTAAGCAATGCAGCTCTTTTTAGAGAGGAAGGATAACCCAGTGGTTAGGGCACTGGTGTAGGACTCTGGAGCCTTGGCTTCAATTTCCTATTTTGTCACAGACTTCCTGTGGGATCCTGGGCATATCACTTAGTCTCTATGCCTCAGTTCCCTTTCTGCACAATGAGGATAATAGCACTGCCCTTCCTCAGGGGGGTTTGTGAGGATAAATACTGCCTCCATTCAGTGTTAGCTGGATCTTGACCCCTCGCTAATCTCTCCAAGTGACAAGCCTCTTGATTTCACCTGCCCTGAAGTGGAATCTTGTGATTCTCCCACTCCCAGATTGGGTCCCTGAGTTATAGATCCCACCTGTACCCACTGTGATTACTCAGTAAGCCCGACTGGTTCAGTCTTTCCCAGCAATTTCTGCCTCTCTCCCCCCTTTGCTTCAGGGCCTGTGTTTTTTGTCCACCCTCATGTTCTCTGTTTCAGTTTCCCACATGGATTTCCTCTTCCCATGTGAAAACACAGCATAGTGTGAGGTACACTTCAAAAGCAAATGACACCTGCATTCATAGGCACCAACTCTGTGAGTGCTCCAGGGCTCAAGCACCCACAGAAAAAACACCACCAGTCACAGTGGGTCCATGGAAGGCCAAATCACACTTGGAGTTGCAGCTAGCAAGAGATATTAAGAGTAACAAGAATGGTTTCTTCAGGTAGATTAGCAAGAAGAAGAAGGTCAAGGAAAGTGTGGGCCCCTTACTGTGAGGGAGGCAACCTAGTGACAGAGGATGTGGAAAAAGCTAATGTAATCAATCCTTTTTTTGCCTCTGTCTTCACGAACAAAGTCAGCTCCCAGACTACTGCACTGGGCAGCACAGCATGGGGAGGAGGTAACCAGCTCTCTGTGGAGAAAGAAGTGGCTCGGGACTATTTAGAAAACCTGGACGAGCACAAGTCCATGGGGTCGGATGCGCTGCATCCCAGGGTGCTAAAGGAGTTAGCGGATGTGATTGCAGAGCCATTGGCCATTATCTTTGAAAACTCATGGCAATCGGGGGAGGTCCCAGATGACTGGAAAAAGTTTAATGTAATGCCGATCTTTAAAAAAGGGAATAAGGAGGATCCGGGGAATTACAGGCCAGTCAGCCTCACCTCAGTCCCTGGAAAAATCATGGAGAAGGTCCTCAAGGAATCAATTCTGAAGCACTTAGAGGAGAGGAAAGTGGCCAGGAACAGTCAGCATGGATTCACCAAGGACAAGTCATGCCTGACTAACCTAATTGCCTTCTATGACGAGATAACTGGGTCTGTGGATGAAGTGAAAGCAGTGGATGTGTTATTCCTTGACTCTAGCAAAGCTTTTGATACGGTCTCCCACAGTATTCTTGCCGGCAAGTTAAAGAAGTATGGGCTGGATGAATGGAGTATAAGGTGGATAGAAAGCTGGCTAGATCGTCGGGCTCAACAAGTAGTGATCAATGGCTCCATGCCTAGTTGGCAGCCGCTATCAAGCGGGGTGCCCCAAGGATCGGTCCTGGGGCTGGTTTTGTTCAGTGTCTTCATTAATGATCTGGAGGATGGCGTGGACTGTACCCTCAGCAAGTTTGTAGATGACACTAAACTGGGAGGAGTGGTTGATAGGCTGGAGGGTAGGGATTGGATACAGAGGGACCTAGACTAATTAGAGGATTGGGCCAAAAGAAATCTGATTAGGTTCAACAAGGACAAGTGCAGAGTCCTGCACTTAGGATGGAAGAATCCCGTGCACTGGTACAGACTAGGGACCGAATGACTAGGCAGCAGTTCTGCAGAAAAGGACCTAGGGGTGACAGTGGACGAGAAGCTGGATATGAGTCAACAGTGTGCCCTTGTTGCCAAGAAGGCTAACGGCATTTTGGGCTGTATAAGTAGGAGCACTGCCAGCAGATCGAGGGACATGATCATTCCCCCCTATTTGGCATTGGTGAGGCCTCATCTGGAGTACTGTCCAGCTTTCGGTCCCACACTACAAGGAGGATATGGAAAAATTGGAAAGAGTCCAGCGGAGGGCAACAAAAATGATTAGGGGGCTGGAGCACATGACTTATGAGGAGAGGCTGAGGAAACTGGGATTGTTTAGTCTGTAGAAGAGAAGAATGAGGGGGGATTTGATAGGTGCTTTCAACTACCTGAAAGGGGGTTCCAAAGAGGATGGATCTAGACTGTTCTCAGTGGTACCTGATGACAGAACAAGGAGTAATGGTCTCAAGTTGCAGTGGGGGAGGGTTAGGTTGGATATTAGGAAAAACTTTTTCACTAGGAGGGTGGTGAAGCACTGGAATGGGTTACCTAGGGAGGTGGTGGAATCTCCTTCCTTAAAGGTTTTTAAGGTCGGGCTTGACAGAGCCCTGGCTGGGATGATTTAGTTGGGGATTGGTCCTGCTTTGAGCAGGGGGTTGGACTAGATGATCTTCTGAGGTCCCTTCCAACCCTGATATTCTATGATTCTATGAATCTATGGCCCTGGGACTGGCTGCCGATCAGCTGTTTGATAGGGTCTCTTGGGCTGGCTGCGGATCAGCTGTTCTGCGGGGCCCTGGAGCTGCGAACGGCTGGCGGGAGGTTCTTGGGGGTGTGTGTGTGACGTTATTGATAGAATCTGGGACCATATAGAACATGGTTGCAACCAAAGTCCTGTAGTGGCACCAAATCTTGTAAAAGGGGGTCAAATGAAGTGTCTAAGACAAGATTATGGTTCACTGGTTATGATTATGCTGTCTATATGAGTGTATCAATTTTGTAGTTGAAGTTATAAATATTGGCTGTAAACTGTCTGTATTTCAAACTTATGCTATGCTTCTGGGAGACATCCCAGACAAGTTGGTGTTAGCTCTGCCTAGCCTGCTTGATGGCCCATTAAGGACCATCAGCTATACAATTGACCCATGGAGAGAAGGCAGATACGCCTTGTAACTCAGCAAAGTATGCAGGAACTTGCCCATGTGACTCCAGACTCCATTTTGCTGTAATTTTCCACAGGAAGAACAAAGAGGTGTTCTTACACCTAAAAAAGACTATAAAAGGCTGATGCCTCATTTCCATCTTGTCTTCAATCCTGCTTCTTATCTCTGGAGGGACTTTGCTACAAACTGAAGCTTTAAACCAGGGGTCGGCAACGTTTGGCACGCGGCTCGCCAGGATAAGCACCCTAGCGGGCCGGGCCAGTTTATTTACCTGCTGATGCGGCGGGTTCGGCTGATCGCAGCCCCCACTGGCCGCGGTTCGCCGTCCCGGGCCAATGGGGGCGGCGCGAAGCCGTGGCCAGCACATCTCTCGCCTGCGCCGCTTCTCGACGCCCCCATTGGCCCGGGATGGCGAACCGTGGCGAGTGGGGGCCGCGATCGGCCGAACCCGCCGCGTCAGCAGGTAAATAAACTGGCCCGGCCCGCCAGGGTGCTTACCCTGGCGAGCCGCGTGCCAAACGTTGCCAACCCCAGCTTTAAACAAAGGACTGAGGATGTACCCAGCTGGGGATGTACTCCAGAGACTTGATTTGAACCTGCAGTTTATTCTATCACTGCTACCAAGAACTTTGCCATTACTGTATGTAATTGATTTCATTTAACCAATTCTAGCTCTCATCTATATTTTTTCCTTTTATGAATAAACCTTTAGATTTTAGATTCTAAAGGATTGGCAACAGCGTGATTTGTGGGTAAGATCTGATTTGTATATTAACCTGGGTCTGGGGCTTGGTCCTTTGGGATCGAGAGAACCTTTTTTCTTTTACTGGGGTATTGGTTTTCATAACCATTTGTCCCCATAATAAGTGGCACTGGTGGTAATACTGGGAAACTGGAGTGTCTAAGGGAATTGCTTGTGTGACTTGTGGTTAGCCAGTGGGGTGAGACCAAAGTCCTCTTTGTCTGGCTGGTTTGGTTTGCCTTAGAGGTGGAAAAGCCCCAGCCTTGGGCTGTAACTGCCCTGTTTTAAGCAATTAATCCTGAATTGGCACTCTCAGTTGGGTCCCGCCAGAACCAGCATCGTTACGGGGTGGGGTCGGAGAGAAGCGAGCAGCGGGCGGGGAGGGCCTCAAAGGAGGGCTGGAGTGGAGGTGGGAAGAGGTGGAGCACTCGCTGGGCAAAAGAAAAGTCAGCACCTGTGCCTGCATTTGATTGGGTCATCTGAGATTGTTAGGTTTCTGGCTTACATGCGGTTAGCTCCTGTTGGAATTAACTCCCTACGTGATTACAACACTATGCTGGACATATAATATTCATAAAATATTACAGGCAGCTCCCACGTCCTTCAGAAATACATTTGAGATGGAGGTGGTTGAATATTGTGGTAATGGGGACTGTATAAGTACATTACACCAGTGGTTCTCAAAGCCGGTCCGCCGCTTGTTCAGGGAAAGCCCTTGGCGGGCCGGGCTGGTTTGTTTACCTGCCGCGTCTGCAGGTTCGGCCGATTGCAGCTCCCACAGGCCACGGTTCGCCGCTCCAGGCCAATGGGGGCTGCGGGAAGGCGGCCAGCACATCCCTCGGCCCCCATTGGCCTGGAGTGGCAAACCATGGCCAATGGGAGCCACGATCGGCCGAACCTGCGGACGTGGCAGGTAAACAAACTGGCCTGGCCCGCCAGGGGCTTTTCCTGAACAAGGCTCTGAGAACTACTGCCTTAGATAACTCCTACAGTAGAGGTCTGCGAAGGGAAGATATGCAGAAAACAAGCACTACTTCTACTAAGTAACCCCTTTCTTTAATTAAGATGCAAGCTTTGATGCCCTGTCTATCATCTTCTGCCATAACATTGTCTTCTGTCACACTGCCCCTACATGTGAATGCTCTCCCAGATTTGATCTGCTAGACCACCACCTTCCACCTCAGTCAGATCCCTCCTCAGTTCTGCCAGAGATGAAGCAAAAATTAATTATTTTTTCTTTATTTTTAAGAAAAGTAAAATTCTTAATAGAAGCACAATGCTGTACTCATGGCTAAGTTCACTATCTGGTTGTATTACTGTAACTCTTTCTCTTTTGCGTCACTTCCCTCCTTGGCCCATCATGAGCAATCTGGGGTAGCGTTTATGACAGGAAAGATGGCTATAGCTGTTTGGAGGAGCACAGAGGTCCTGGTGAGTGGGGCCTCCATGCCTCTGGTGAGACGTGCTCCCTGCTGGCTGGAACCCTGCTAACCAGCACAAGATAGAGGAGCCTGCAGCAGCTCAGGGGAGCCTGTTCGTTCATTAAAGCTCCCAGCACACTTCTGGAATCTGACACAGACAGTTTTATAGACGTTAGAGACAGAAAAGCTCTATTATTTAGGTCAGCTGCTTGTCCATCCCTACTACTCTAGCTGGGCCGAACTCTCCTTAGGGTATTCACTAGTGCTGTGTCCAGTCCAGTGCTGAGTTTTTGAAATGACAAAGCTTTCACCACTTCTCTAGGGGAGACTAAACACCAAACAGCTAGTTAGCTCTTTGCTGAACTTCATATCTTTATGCCTAGTTTCTACTCCCTTGTGCCTCCCTAAATAATTTGTCTCTCTCCTTGGTGTCTGAAGGGCAGACATCCATTATCATTCTCCTGGACTGCTTTGCAGTATTCAACGCTGTTGACTGAGGTACTGCTGTCTTGCCTGAGAGAGGTGGCAGAGTCCAGGGGAACATACTAAAACCATTTTAATTCGTGGAGGGATGTAGCCAAAAGGACCACTCTTTCTCCTGTCTTATTCAGCATCGACATGCAGCCTCCAGATAAACTGATGAGAGGCTGTGCAATAAAGAGCCAACAATATGCAGATGCCACATGCCTCTATTTATCTTTCACTACATGCCAATGGTTCACTATCACCAAGATGGCTTAGTGCTTGGATGAGATCAGCTCATGGCTGAAGAACAGCCAGCTGAAGCTGAAACCTAGCCACAAGTCTGTGATGCTGGTGGCAGAGGAAAACACTGTGAGGAATTTGCAGCTGTGCTGCAGTCTCCTTTGGTTGAAGATGTCAGTTCAGGGCAACTGCACCTGTATTTCCCCAGTGTGGATCATCAAGAGCACCCACTCTCAGGCTTCCAACTCCCCAGCTGTTGCCTTTCCTGGATGGGAGATCGGTGTGTCTCTCCCTTTTGACTGGGGTATTTCCAGGCTGCACAGTTCCCTGCTGTCACAGTGTTATTCACCACAGGCAGGTTGCCCAAGGATACAGTGTAATAGCTACAGCTGTTAGGTGCCACACCGCACTTCCTATGCAAGCCTATTTTATTCTTAAGGTAAAAGTACTACTGAAAAAAATACCTTAAAACAATAGAAGAACCTATACACATGCTAATAAGCTTACCAGAGAATCCCGCAACCCTAACATTGGCTCTGACAGGCGCAGTCATTCAGCACCCCATCTAATGGGTTTCCTTTGTGGTCACAATTCATCACAACTTCAGCTCAGAAAAGAACACTCATACCATGTTTAGTCCACCCTTTATACAGTTGAGGGGTCTTTGAACTGGAGTTTCCAGGAGCAGGAATGGGTCATTTGTATTCCCTTCACCCCCAAGGAAATCCACTTTACATGCACTGTCCCCAAAGTCCTTTGAAGTTCCTAGAAAAGTTATACAGTCCTACAATAACACACAAACAATTGCATTTTCAATACAATGTACTCCAAAAGTATTAACCTTTATTCAATAAAGTTTATCTTAATTCCATAAGGTTTGTCCAGAATATTACATTGCTTGGATAAGATCAGCCCATGGATGAAGAACAGCTTGCTGAAGCTGAAATGGAGCCAGATGGGGGTGATGCTGGTTACAGAGAAAAGCCCTGTGCAGAGTTTGCTATTGTAGTGCAGTCTCCTCTGGTTGAAGGCACACACCCACAATTGGTAAATTCAGTCCGTAATTTAAGAGAATGCTGAGCTCTTACATAGCAACATCTGCCAGCAGCATTCTGTACTGTCTCTGGTTGGGTAGGGCACTCTGTCCCATCCTGGTGAACAATGACCTGGCCTGATTTATACACACATTCATCCCCTCTCATCTGGACTACAAGAATGTGATACACCTGGGCATGAAGCCATCTCCTTGTACTAGATGGCTTCTTCTAGTACAGAACTCTGCAGCACATCTCCTTAGCAACACTGGCTACCACAAGCGCATCAGACCTGTCCTCTCTCTGCATTAGCTTCCCAAAGAATAGTGAGTTATGGTCAAAATCTTGCTTGTTATCATAAAGGCACTCAACATACGTAAAAGAGCCTGTAGCTCCAGGATGAAGACAGAGATCAACACTCTGATCTTCTGGCCTAATAGAGACATCACTGCAAGCATAAACTAATCCATGGAAGAGACAGCTTTCTCAGAGGCCAGTCCAAGACTGTGGAATGAGCTCCTACAGGAACGAAGGATCACCACAAACCTCAGTCCTTTATCCCAAGTCCAAGTGCATTTCTTTGAGCTGTCTTCTGTCATATAAACACAGAGCAGCATGGACATATAATTTACTAAAGAAAAAGAAAATACTTGAACAAAAGATTTTATTATATACACAGCTTTCCTCCTGGGGAGAGGGTGAGAGAGAGAATTAACTGTACATGACAAGTGCTAGTCACGTTGTTTCATGCATTCCTGGAAGGTACTTATACTACTGTGAGGAATGTGGTATAAATACCTGTCTGGAATATTCTAGAACAGTGGTCGGCAACCTTTGGCACGCGGCTCGCCAGGGTAAGCACACTTGTCAGTGGAGTGGATTATTCCAAACTATGTATCCCCAAAGGATATGTATCCAGTCCATTAGGTTCTTCTCTGCTTTGTGATCATTGCAGTCTGTAAATTCACCAGTAGCATTGCAACAGTCAGAATTTTGCCCTGCAAAGCTATTACTCTGATTTTTAAAACCAAACAGTGTGGTTGCATTTTGCTGGCTGTTTATGGGACCCAGAATCTTGAAGTACAAATTTGTGGATCCCAAAGGCAAAGTGGATTTGCACTAAATAACCTAGAACAGCCTTTGAATCCTTCCTGGGATATCAAAGAGAATGCAGCAGGAAAAACCTTTTTTCTCCACTTTGTATTTTTTTTTAACTATAAATAAATGTATTCAAATGCTAAAGTCCAATAACACAGAGCCATAGGACTCCAGGCTTCAGAATCCAACTTCTAAGTGCTCTTGGGGTATGTCTACACTGCAATGTAAGTCCAAAGTCAGTGGGACTGAGTCAATGAACCATGGGTTTGAGAAACCAGGGCTTTTATTAGCTGGAAGTTATCAGGAATATCAAGTTTAATCTGCCCTGTTCTCGATGTAAGATCTTTTGGATGACACAGAGATTTTGACTGAGAACTTTCTCAGCTCTTTAATAAAGAGGCAGAGTGTTCTGAATCTAAAACACACAGCTTTTCTCCTTAGTGGTTTCCCTGATGTCATAAATCTACTAGTGCTTCAGTCATCAATAGACTCTTCCAGGAAAAAACACAGTAGATGAGCCCTGAATTTCTTATGTTAAAAAATAAAAGGGGAAAAAAGTCTTATACCTTTCAGGCCTACTGTATCTGTAATAAAGAAGGGGAAAGGGGCATAAACTGAGGTCCCCCCCCCCATTCAGATGGCCTCTTCCCAGCTGCCCTACCCTCTGCCACACTGAAATTGTTCTAATCTGATCCCATCTCTGGCTTTTGGTTGCCTCCCTGTAGGGCAGTGGGATGTAAGAGTTGGTTGCTGCTAGTCATAGAATGAGCTTTCACTGGCCTGTGGGTGGGGGGAATGGCCTAGATGTGCAGATCTGATTTCAGCATGAGAGATTCATGTTGGTATTAATGAGAATTTGCAGGTAAACCTGCTGCAGACAGTTCAATTCCCATCCAGGGAAGTCTCCTGAGAACACTGTTCTAAAGATGGGACTCAGGTTTACTTGCAGTTTTATTCATAGTTCATGGAGATAAATAATTCAACACAAGTTATTGATTTTATGTCCATTTGTTCTTAGTTCCTGATTTCATCTGAGCTCCATCTTTGCAAGGAAAGTGTGAGCTGCAGCAGTGAGCTAATGTTACTGCAGGGCACAAGAAGGGAAGGGAACAGTCTCCCTGACAATGAACTTTGGCACCCAGAAAATGTATATATGTATGTATGTATGTTGAACTCATGTCTTTGCCAGTTCTAGCTCAGTAGGCACCGCTAGGGAGAACTGATCTGTAACTGACTAAGATGATTTACAATTTATCTGACCCCTGTTTGTGGGACCTGTACTTTATCCTTCCATAATGGAAATGTACCTGGAAAGAACAGCACTCTGGAAGCTATGGTTGCCTCCCTGCAGCCACTTTGTGGCTGAGACTGCTGATAACTTCTTTAGAAGTTATTGAAAATGGTCTCTGTAGCTACTCTCTTTTTCACAGGTTCTTTTAATCACCTTCAAACTTCTGTCTGTTCTGAGAGCAGCATTCACAAAATGCAGGGTGCTGCTAGGATCCATGTGAAAACTGTGTGATAAGTTCAGTGATGTGGGCTCTGCAGTTTGAGAGGATATCAATAAACTATTCAACTCTGAGAATACAAGAGAAAGTGTCCACAGTGACTGAAACTCACAGGCATTGCAGACATGGCCATTTCAAGCACTGTTATACTGAGGAGAGGATGGGAGGAAAACAGCAAGATATTGGTCAAAATCAGACCATTTTGTACACAAGTGAAACCCTGTGCCTTATATAACTGATTTGCCTAGATCACTCAGCCGCAGAAAGAGCAGTATCTTCAGAGTATTCAGGTTTCAGAGTAGCAGCCGTGTTAGTCTGTATCCGCAAAAAGAACAGGAGTACTTGTGGCACCTTAGAGACTAACAAATTTATTAGAGCATAAGCTTTCGTGGGCTACAGCCCACTTCTTCGGATGCATATAGAATGGAAAATATATTGAGGAGTGTGACAGACCTAGACCAGTGGGGTACAGAAGTCTGGTAGAGGGCAAATATACTGGTCACTGGATGAGTAGTTTTCTGTTCCCTGAGTGACCAGAGCAGGGGCTGCACTAGAGTAATCAGGAACCTGCTAGAACCAGTTAAGGCAGGCAGGCTAATTAGGACACCTGGAGCCAATTAAGAAGAAGCTGCTAGAATCAATTAAGGCAGGCTAATCAGGTTACCTGGGTTTTAAAAAGGAGCTCACTTCAGTTTGTGGTGTGAGTGTGAGGAGCTGGGAGCAAGAGGTGCAAGGAGCTGAGAGTGAGAGGGTGTGCTGCTGGAGGACTGAGGAGCAGAAGCGTTATCCGACACCCGGAGGAAGGTCCTGTGGTGAGAATAAGGAAGGTGTTTGGAGGAGGCCATGGGGAAGTAGCCCAGGGAGTTGTAGCTGTCATGCAGCTGTTACAGGAGGCACTATAGACAGCTGCAGTCCACAGGGCCCTGGGCTGGAACCTGGAGTAGAGGGCGGGCCCGGGTTCCCCCCAAACCTCCCAATTGACCTGGACTGTAGGTTCTTCCAGAGGGGAAGATCTCTGGGCTGTTCCCCAACCCACATGGTGAATCTCTGAGGCAAGAAAATCCGCCAATAAGCGCAGGACCCACCAAGATAGAGGAAGAACTTTGTCACACTGGTGTCAGGAGCGGGATCTTGGGGTGCACAGCGCGGCGGAAGAAGGAGGGTGATTTTAAAAAAAAAATGCCTTTTTTTTTTTTTCATCACAATGGATGACATAGTGCGGGCACAGACACAAGCTATGGCAGCCCAGCAGGAGGCTACCCATGTCCAGGCAGCCACCCAACAGGAGGCAGTGCGGCTGCAGCAAGAGACTAATCGCCTGCTGATGGACCAGGCTGCTCAAGACTGAGGCTTGGTCTACACTACCCCCCCAATTCGAACTAAGGTACGCAACTTCAGCTACGTGAATAACGTAGCTGAAGTCGAAGTACCTTAGTTCGAACTTACCTTGGTCCACACGCGGCAGGCAGGCTCCCCCGTCGACTCCGCGGTACTCCTCTCGCCGAGCTGGAGTACCGCAGTCGACGGCAAGCACTTCCGGGTTCGACTTATCGCGTCCAGACTAGACGCGATAAGTCGAACCCAGAACTTCGATTTCCAGCCGTCGAACTAGCTGGTAAGTGTAGCCAAGGCCTTAGCTATGTTGCTGGAACTGGTAAACCAGGTAAAGTCCCTTACAGAGCTGAATCGCGGCCATGATGGGACGCGGCTTATACAGGCGAACCATTGGCTGCAGAAAATGACACGGGAGGATGAGGTAGAGGCATACCTTCTGGCCTTTGAGAGGACAGCCCTACGGGAGGCCTGGCCTCGAGATCAGTGGTCTAGCATCCTTGCCCCATTCCTATGTGGGGAGGCCCAGAAGGCCTACCATGATCTGCCTGACGAGGCTGCGGCAGACTACCCCCAGCTGAAAGCAGAGATCCTGGCCAGATCTGGGGTAATGACAGAAGTGTGGGCCCAGCAGTATCACGGTTGGAGGTACCAGGAAGACAAAACCCCGTGGTCCCAATTGTATGACCTCATCCATCTCTCACGAAAATGGTTGCAAACAGAGTCCCGGAGTCCGGAAGAGATACTAGTGGTTCTGGTCATCGACCGATACATGAGGGGACTACCACCAGACCTTCGTGCCTGGGTAAGCCAGAACGAACTCACCACCTATGACGAGGTTGTTGCCCTGGTAGAGAGGCGAAGGACAGTGAGGGAGCTGACCTGACCAGTTAAGGAAGAGGCACCCCGGGTTACACTAGCAGCACCAACCCCTAAAGTTCAGGTGACTGGGCCACCAGGAGGGCCCAGGTGGAAAAAGAGAGAGGCTGAAGGCCCATCAGAGTCCACAACGAGTCGGAGCACTGAGGGAGAAGAAGATTGTGATGTTAGACTGCCCAAACCAAGAGACCGGGGAACGCCTAGAGCTCCATACAGATGTTATGCCTGCGGGGAGTGGGGACACATAGCTGCACAGTGTCCCAATGGTGAGGAGCCTATGCAGTGTAACCTGGGGAACTGGGCAGATCCATGCTCCCTAATCCACCTTGTGGGGGGTCTCACTAACCCCACATATGTATACCAGACTAGTGAAACTAAATGGGGTAGGGACCATGGCACTGGTTGATTCGGGGAGTGCTATCACGCTTATCTCAGGAAAGCTCGTGAAGCGTAGTCAGCTGCTACAGGCTAAACGTACGGCGATAACATGTGTCCATGGGACAGTTAGTTACTACCCCACCATCCCAGTAAAAATCGAGATCCAAGGGAACACTACTGAGGTAGCAGCAGGTGTAGTCCCTAAACTCCCATACCCGGTGCTCATAGGGAGGGACTTCCCAGGATTTGGAAACTTACTCCCAGTAGGGGGATTGGAGAAAGATGGGGACCCTAAAAATTGGTGAGGCATCCACAGCAGACTGTCAACCCCCAATCTTCTCTGAAATATCCCCAGATTTGTTCTCCACTCCCAGACAGGGTAGAAAGACAAAAAAGGAAAGAACGGCAGCTAAGGCCTTGGGAACCCAAATACTGACCCAAAGCCAGAGGGTCGCTCTTGTAGGTAGGCAGATCCGCGCAGCTGAAAAGGAGGCCACGCAGGAGGGAGAAGCACCTGAGTCTGACCCCCACCCTAATGCTTCTGAACCAGTAGAGGCAACAGAGACTGGGCCCCTAGATCTTGGACAGATTAGCCGCAGGAGAGGAAATTTTGGATGGGACCAGGCAGAAGACCCAAGGTATGACAACATTAGGAAGGAGGTGACTGAAATAGATGGGATCCCCGTGGAAGGGAAAACCCAGGGACCAGGACCCTACTTCGTAATGAAGAAGGATCTCTTATACTGGGTTGCACCAGTACAGGGGCAGAAGGTACAGTAGATCCTAATACCTCAAAAACACCAGAATGCTGTATTAAGTCTTGCTCATAGTCATCTTTTTGGGGGGCATTTGGGGGTAGAGAAGACCCTGGCACGAGTCCTACGACAGTTCTTCTGGCCTGGAGTACATGAAGAAGTGCGGAGGTACTGTGCCTCCTGCCCGGAGTGTCAGCTGCACAGTCCCCGTCCCCACTTGAGGGCACCTTTAGTACCCCTTCCCATCATAGAGGTCCTCTTCAAGCAAATAGCCATGGACCTAGTGGGACCCCTGGAGAAGACAGCTCGGGGCCACCAATATATACTTGTTTTGGACTATGCTACTCGCTACCCAGAAGCCGTCCCCCTACGGAACACGGCCTCTAAAACTATAGCCAAAGAGCTGGTGGGGATCTTTGCCCGAATGGGGCTACCGAAGGAGATATTAACTGACCAAGGAACCCCATTTATGTCGAAGCTAATGAAGGACCTCTGTACACTTCTCCATATACATACCCTGAGAACTTCGGTCTACCATCTGCAGACTGATGGGTTGCTAGAAAGGTTTAACCGAACCCTCAAGGCTATGATAAGGAAGGTGGTAAGTCAGGATGGGAAGGATTGGGACACCCTACTACCCTACCTTATGTTTGCTATCAGGGAGGTACCTCAGGCCTCAACTGGGTTTTCCCCCTTTGAGTTATTATACAGGTGTCACCCCCGTGGCATACTAGATATCGCCAAAGAGATCTGGGAATAGGAACCCAATGAGGGGAGAAATATAATAGTGCATGTAATGCAGATGCGAGACCGGATAGCCCGGGTTACCCCTATTGTACGCAGGGCCGGCTCTGGCTTTTTTGCCGCCCCAGGCAAAAAAGCCTCCTGCCGCCCCCCGAGCCCGGCCGCGGGTCTGCTCTCCCCGACCGGCCAGAGCGCTGGGAGGAGGGCGGAGAGCCCAGCCGGGGCCCCGCTCTCCCCGGCCGGTCGGAGCGCCGGGGGAGGGCGATGAGCCCTGCCGCGGCCCCACTCTCCCCGGTTGAGCGCCGCCCCCCTCCAGGTGCCGCCCCAAGCACATGCTTGGAGGGCTGGTGCCTGGAGCCGGCCCTGATTGTACGGGAACATTTGGAGAAGGCACAGGAGGCCCAGCAAACCCATTACATTTGCCAGGGAAAAGTGCGACAGTTCCAACCAGGGGATCGGGTTATGGTGTTGGTACCCACGTCAGAAAGCAAGCTTCTGGCCCAATGGCAGGGGCCCTATGAGGTGGTTGAACCCGTGGGGGAAGTACCTACAAGGTGCGGCAGCCAGGACGCAGAAAACAAGAACAGATTTATCACGTTAACCTTTTGAAACCCTGGCATGCACAAGAGGCATGCACAACGGTCCAAAAAGACCTAACCCAGGAAAACAAGCCTTCCAAACAGGTGAGAGTGTCTCCCGATTTAACACCAGACCAGAAGAATTAGGTGTCTGAAATGATCTTCCGGAACCAAGATGTGTTCTCAACAAAACCGGGTCGAACAACCAAGACACATCACCACATTGTAACGAACCCTGGGGCCAGAGTAAGAATGAGGCCCCTATCAGGTGCCAGCGGCAAAAAGGGAGGAAATAAAAGCAGAAGTAAAATAAATGCTGGAGTTGGGGATCATCGAAGAATCCCACAGTCAGTGGTCCAGCCCAGTCATGCTGGTGCCCAAACCTGATGGCACCACAAGATTTTGCAACGACTTCCGGCGACTAAACGAAGTATCCCAGTTCGACGCGTACCCCATACCTCGCATAGATGAGCTAGTGGACCGTCTGGGTAATGCCCGGTACTTGACTACCCTAGACTTGACAAAGGGGTACTGGCAGATTCCCCTTGCAGAAGACGCAAAAGAAAAGACTGCGTTCTCTACACCAGATGGTCTTTTTCAATATACTGTCCTCCCTTTTGGACTACGTGGGGCCCCAGCTACCTTCCAGCGCCTCATGGACAAGCTATTACGCCCGCATAACAGTTATGCTGCTGCCTACTTGGACGATGTGGTCATTCATACCCCAGACTGGGAAACCCACCTGGAGAAGGTGGAGGCAGTCCTCGATACCTTCAGGCGAGCTGGCCTTACAGCAAACCCTGCCAAGTGTGCTGTAGGGTTTACAGAGGCCAAATATCTTGGCTACATTGTGGGAAAAGGTCTGGAAAAACCCCAAGTGAACAAGTTAGAGACCATCCAAAATTGGCCCTGACCAAGTCGCAAGAAACAAGTCTGGGCGTTCCTAGGTCTGGTGGGGTATTACCGATGATTTATCCCCCACTTTGCCCCCTGACAGACCTAGTGAAAGCCCGTGGACCTGATCTGGTGAGATGGTCTGACGCCGCAGAGGAAGCATTCACAGACCTACAGACTGCCCTCTGCAGTAACCCCGTACTGATAGCCCCTAATTTCACCAAGGAGTTTATCCTGCAGACGGATGCATCAGATGTAGGGTTGGGGGCCTTTCTATCACAGATGGTCGGGGAGGAGGAACACCCAATTCTATACCTCAGTCAGAAACTCCTTCCAAGGGAACAAAAATATGCAGTGGTGGAGAGAGAATGCCTCGCTATAAAATGGGCCATGGAAACATTGCGCTACTACCTGCTCGAGCGCAGATTTGTCCTCATGACCGACCATGGCCCTCTTCAATGGATGCAGCGGAACAAGGAGAAGAACACAAGGGTGACTAGATGGTTCTTATCCATCCAACCTTTCCAGTTCTGTGTGCAACACAGAGCAGGGAGCCGTCATGGCAACACCGATGGCTTGTCACGTGTGCACTGTCTGGCGTCCCAAGCTGCCCAACCCCTTGGCGTTGAGCAGGGGGAGGGATATGTGACAGACCCAGACCAGTGGGGTACAGGAGTCTGGTAGAGGGCAAATATACTGGTCACTAGATGAGTAGTTTTCTGTTCCCTGAGAGACCAGAGCAGGGGCTGCACTAGAGTAATCAGGAACCTGCTAGAACCAGTTAAGGCAGGCAGGCTAATTAGGACACCTGGAGCCAATTAAGAAGAAGCTGCTAGAATCAATTAAGGCAGGCTAATCAGGGCACCTGGGTTTTAAAAGGAGCTCACTTCAGTTTGTGGTGCAAGTGTGAGGAGCTGGGAGCAAGAGGCGCAAGGAGCTGAGAGTGAGATGGTGTGCTGCTGGAGGACTGAGGAGCACAAGCGTTATCCGACACCAGGAGGAAGGTCCTGTGGTGAGAATAAGGAAGGTGTTTGGAGGAGGCCATGGGGAAGTAGCCCAGGGAATTGTAGCTGTCATGCAGCTGTTACAGGAGGCACATAGACAGCTGCAGTCCAAAGGGCCCGGGGCTGGAACCCGGAGTAGAGGGCGGGCCCGGGTTCCCCCCAAACCTCCCAATTGACCTGGACTGTGCCTTCTTGCAGAGGGGAAGATCTCTGGGCTGTTCCCCAACCCACATGGTGAATCTCTGAGGCAAGAAAATCCGCCAATAAGCGCAGGACCCACCAAGATAGAGGATGAACTTTGTCACAGGAGATACACACATACAGAGAGCATGAACAGGTGGGAGTTGTCTTACCAACTCTGAGAGGCCAATTAAGTAAGAGAAAAAAAAACTTTTGAAGTGATAATCAAGATAGCTCAGTACAGACAGTTTGATAAGAAGTGTGACAATACTTACAAGGGGAGATAGATTAAATGTTTGTAATGGCTCAGCCATTCCCAGTCCTTATTCAATCCTAAATTGACTGTGTCTAATTTGCATATCAATTCCAGCTTAGCAGTCTCTCCTTGGAGTCTGTTTTTGAAGCTTTTCTGTTGTAAAATAGCCACCCGCAGGTCTGTCATTGAATGACCAGACAGGTTAAAGTGTTCTCCCACTGGTTTTTGAGTATTATGATTCCTGATGTCAGATTTGTGTCCATTAATTCTTTTGCGTAGAGACTGTCCGGTTTGGCCAATGTACATGGCAGAGGGGCATTGCTGGCACATGATGGCATATATCACATTGGTAGATATGCAGGTGAATGAGCCCCTGATGGTATGGCTGATGTGATTAGGTCCTAGAATGATGTCACTTGAATAGATATGTGGACAGAGTTGGCATCGGGCTTTGTTGCAAGGATAGGTTCCTGGGTCAGTGTTTTTGTTCAGTGATGTGTGGTTGATGGTGAGTATTTGCTTCAGGTTGGGGGGTTGTCTGTAAGCGAGGACAGGTCTGTCTCCAAAGTCACCTCCTACAAGACAGGCCCAACAAAGAAAATAACAGAACACCACTAGCTGTCATCTTCAGCCCCCAACTAAAACCTCTCCAGCACATCATCAAAGATATACAATCTATCCTGCATATCTACCAATGTGAAATTCCTATTGCTAGTCTCACCATGTGGTGCTTTCCTTTAATTTCCCTTTTCTTGTTCCTTCCTGTCTTTCACTCATTGCTAATATTTGCTGCACTTCTCCAGCTTTGCTTCATAATCCTCTTTATCCCCTTCCATTGAGACTTCTTAGAAGTTGTCTGCCTCCATTTTCCCTAAAGCTTTTATGAGTTGCTTAGTTAAATTAGGATCACCATCTTTAAAACCTTCTGTTCTGGGACAAAAGTTGGACCAGTATATTGGCACAGAAAATTGGGTTTGGGGGATTATTTAAGATAGAAGCTGAAGGGAAGTTAATGACAGGTGCTGATGATCACATGGGTCAGACAAAGACACTTCTAGTAACTCCTTATCTGGGAAAAGATAAGAACAGAAATTACAGCTGGAGTAGGGCCTGCTTGAGATCACATTGGTAAATCTGGAGAAAGTAAGAGGGTATCAGTTTATGGAGTAGGTACATAGCTAAAAGTTAAAATTTTATGAATCTGCATACTGATGTGAGAAGCTTAAAAGCCAAAATAGGTAAACTAGAATGCCTGGCTATAAGGAGGAGCTTGGTGTGATGGAACAGCAAATCAGTGGGACACTGTAATAGCTGGGCAAGCACTATTTGGAGAAGACAGAATAGGTTGTAGAGGACAGATAATAGGCAGGCCAAAGAGACAACTAAGTCTGAAAAAATTATACTAATGGATGACTTCAGCTATCCGCATATAAATGGGTCAACTGTCACAACGAAACCAAGTTTCCAAGCAATTTCTCAACAGTTTAAACAGTTGCTTCTTGGGAGAGCTAGTGTCAGAGCAACCATGAAGAGAGGCTAGTCTCAGTTTAATCCTAAGTAAGAGGAATTCATATGGCATTTTGGGGTTCAACCCCGGCCAGTGAGAGAGGTTGTGTCACCCTGCGCTTTACAACCCTGGATGTCTTAAATGCTCTGCTGCTGTGACTCACAGCCCGGACACCAACAGCCAGCAGACAAACATGCAGTTCCCCAAACATCTGTATGCTGTGCAGTGCTTGTTCAGCTCTCTGACTTCAACAGCCTGCCTATAACACAACAGCCCCATCCTGGTCTTCATCAGTCTTAGTTACTGCTTGCAAGCTAACTCCAATACACACTCCCAAATTTCCCTAAAGTCATCTGCTGTGAAGTGTCCTGCCCTCTCCTGGAAACTCAGAGAAGTAATAAGGTGCATTGCTCCTTTAAAGAGAGAAAAGCACAATTAATTAATTAATTAAGCTGGAGTTAACATCACTTCAATTCAAACACAGCACTGGGTTGGTTTAGATTAAAAGTAAAATGAGTTTAATCAACAAGAGTGAGGTGTTAAGTGAGTTCAGATACAGGCGATAAAGACAAAAATGGTTTCAAATAAAAGTAAAAATATGCTTTCTAATGGCTAAGGCTTAACGAGTTACAGCCTTGGCTCAAGGTAGCTTTCTTACCAGTCTTTCCAGCACTGGCTGACTTTCCCTCAGTCAGGACCTTCCACATATGTACAAGGTTCTGGTTTCCCTTGTCTTCCTAAGTGAAAGATGCCAAAATGGCTCTCTGTTTCCCCTTATATTTCTCAGGGTTCATGGACTTTGTTTCAAGGGGCAGGATGAACTTGGGCTGTTCCTTCCATGCTGATTTGTATGTAAATGAATCTTCCATCGTTTTGATTCAACAATGCTCCTTTCTCTCTTGTTTGGGAGAAAATCTGTTTCTTCCTTTATAGAGGAAAGCATAATATCAATAAGTATCCATAATTTCTCAGATAGTATCAATGCATGCTTTTCACAATGATACTAATTATTAGTGTGTCACAGGCTTTCATAAAAGATGGTATTGATACTCATTTATAAAGCAGTAATATTATATACAAGCAGGTGATTCAGTTGCTTATCATTTAAGGTTCAGACCACTGCAAGAGGCTGTCTCCCCCACTCACTAGGTTGATGGCTGTGTTTACTTTTTATGCAAATATACCTTCATTGTCTCTGCCTGACAACCAGGCTGGTCAGACAATCAGATTAAGGAATGTGTATTTAAGGCAAACTGGACCTATGCATTGCTTACCAAACACATTTTCAGAACATAATTCTAGCACATATCCATAACTGTACACAAAACCTGAAAAAGAGCTCTGTGTAGCTTGAAAGCTTGTCTCTCTCACCAACAGAAGTTGGTCTAATAAAAGATATTACCTCACCCACCTTATCTCTCTGTACACATCCCATGCATACATCACACAAGAATATTAATGATCAGTGAGTTATTAGTTTTCCAATGATCTGTTACATGCCACCATTTGGGTATATATCATGACAACAGTGTGTTAAGTGTAGTATGTCAGGCCTGACGAGAGTTGCTGACAGAGTAGTGAAACACCCATGGACCTCTGTGTCACAGTTGGTTCAACACCTAATTATAGCTGATCCACAAAGAAATAGATGGCATGATATAATTAAGTTCAACAGTTCCTTGAGGTAGAAATGTCCCAAAAATTTGCACAGTGCCACAACACTTTAGATAGAAGTTTTAAAAAACGTGGAACCTCATCAAAAGTGAAGGAATTAAAATCATTACACAACATGGAGAATGTCTAAGCAACCATACAAGGTCTCAGAAGACATGGGTATCCCTAAAGAAGAAAGGGAACAGAAGGGGGTGATGGTGGAGGGGAATAAAATGGTTAAATGGAAAGGTTCAGGAAGCTATTCAAGACAAACAGGTATCCTTCAGAAAACCCGAATAAAGCCAATAAAATGGAGCAAAAATTACAGAAGGTAAAATGTAAGATGGAAATTACAGGAGCTAAGAGGGATTGTAAGAGCCTAATACAAAAAAAACAAGTAAGGAATTCTTTCAGTATCTGAGACGGAGGGCATGTATGAGAGAATAAAGCCTACTGGAAGAAAAGAAGGGAGCTGTGCAGTATCTGCGTACAGCGAAACAGGGATTCGATTCCCTGTGTAATGCACCTTGCCTGGTATGCATCTGGCAGCCCTGCCTGTGTTTCCACAGCCCAGATGCATTGTCACACATCCAGCTGGGCTGCAGGGACAACTGCAGTTGCTGTTATGGACCGCCAGAGGTTGTTGTGGCAGCTGCTCTGCCAGGCAGCCATGTGGCCTCACTTCCCTCCTCCCTGTCTGGATCACAGCAGGAAGGACCAGATGGTAGCAGTGGCAACAGCCACAAGGGAAAAGGTGAGGGGTCCAGTGCTGGTGCCAGTCTCCCTAGCACCCTCCCTTCCTCCCAGACAGCCTTCCATCCATAGCTAACTACCAGCCACCAGCTCTCAGCTTCCTCTGCACCCAGCTACCCGCAAACAGCACTCACCTAATCTAGCACCGCACACACTCTTCAGCAGTTCCAGTCTCTGTCATCCTCAGATTCCTTCTAGGACTCTCCTATCCACCTCCAGACCCCCGCACACCATCCAGCACCCACCCGACCACAACTTCCGATGCCCTCTGGAACTTACCTACACATGTTGCCTGGCATCTCCCCAGGACTCCATCCTCCTGGCCCCACCACACCTGCCATGATCTGTGCAGCTCTGTATCCTGCCCCTGCCGTTGCTTGGGGCAGGGTGTGTTGAGGGTAAGCTGAAGTTTATGGTCATATACAAATAATTTGCCAATATGACTAGAGAATCACATGCTTTGTTGCTCTATAGCAGGGGTAGGCAACCTATGGAACGCGTGCCGAAGGCGGCACGCGAGTTGATTTTCAGTGGCACTCACACCTGGGTCCTGGCCACCGGTCCGGGGGCTCTGGATTTTAATTTAATTTTAAATGAAACTTCTTAAACATTTTTAAAACCTTATTTGCTTTACATACAACAATAGTTTAGTTATATATTATAGACTTATAGAAAGAGACCTTCTAAAAACATTAAAATGTATTACTGGCATGCGAAACCTTAAATCAGAGTGAATAAATGAAGACTCAGCACACCACTTCTGAAAGGTTGCTGACTCCTGCTCTATAGGCTACGCTCATTGCTTACACCAGGGCACCTCCAATCTCTCCATTCTCCCCCAAGCTCCCTGTGTGCTACCCTCTCTCCATTTTAGGGAATCCCTGCAGCCCCCCACCTCCTCCTGCATGCTGGAGGCTCTGTGTAGCCTCCCATTTCCCCTCCCTCACGCCAGAGGCTCTGTATCTCTCTTTTTTTGTACAATCTAAAGGGTCGCACACTTCGTTGCTTATATAAGATGAGCTGTAGTTCCCTGTGTCTTCCTCACACTCCTCTCTAGGTCACTGCTTACACAACCCACCACCACACCCTTTTTCTCTCCCACATCCCTCTGGGGCTCTGCTTTCTTCCTACTCCACTCTCATCCCCCATCCAGGTCCCTGCTTCTCTACCCACACACTCCCCACTCTGGGTCCCTGGTTCTCCCCCTCCCCCCACAACTAAGAGAGCATTAGAAAGAGGGTTTTTAGAGGGGAAGCAGGAACCAAGGGGAGAAAGTGGGGACCCAAGAGAGGAGTGTGGGAGAATGTTGCTGGGATAAGCAGCAGCACCCCAGAGCAGGGAGGGAGGGAGTGGAGGAGGGAGAGCAGCGAAAGGGGGGAACCAGGTACTCAGAATGGGGGGTGGGGAGCAGTGGAAGGTGAAAGCCAGAACTCAAAGAGGAGTGTGCCCTACACTCCATTTGATGGCATTTCTCTGACTGTCTGTCTGCCTGTCTTTGAAGGTCCCCCAAATGGCTTTTCTAATTTTCACCAAAATCAATAGGATTGTGCCCACTGATGCCTAGAACGTTCTCTGAAATTTTGGAAGTGATTGGCTGCTGTGTTCAAAAGTTACTACATTACATCCAGACCAATAGGCAGGCAGACCATCACAGAAATGCCATCAAATGGAGTGTAGGGCCTCACTTAGCTTTGCCAAATATGGGTTCATTATATAACATGCATAAAATCTCACATAGAGCTTAACAAAACTTGGCAGCTGTGGTGAAATTACAAGGGCAGGGCGATGAAGGAGCACTTTGGTCAGAGTAATGCAATGCTGCCGGCTCTCATGATGTTTTTGTGGTGGTGGGATTTTGGCCAGGGCTGAAGCCATTCTGGCGGTGACCAGTGACACAAGAAGCTCCAGTCCTCTGGCAAATTTGAGCCCTCTGATTGAGTTCCCGCCCCACTTGCCTGCCTCCTGGTGCAGAATAACCAATCAGAGCTATGGCAGGCAGAGTTGCCTTCCCCCTTCCCATAGCAACCTAAAGCCATTCTCACAAGGGGGTGGGGGAAGAGTGGAGGAGGGAGCAAAGAGCCTAGCAGCTCAGGTGAGCTCTGCCCCATCCTCCCTTCTCCTCCCCTCCCCTACTGTGAGCAATGAGGATAGGACTTGCTTCTCCCCTCTCCTTGCAGCACTTGGCCTGGCAAGAGGCAGGTGAGGGGGGACGAGCTGCCCACTCCAGCCTCGGAGAGGTGGGTGAAGAACCTCAGTAAAAGCAGAAGTGTGCACTGAAAGAGGGCTGAACTGATAGGGGGCAGAATTAACGGGGCTGGAGACTGAGTTAATGAGGTTACTGAATTGATGGGGGTGAGGGTTGAACAGTTGTGAGGGGGGCTGGTTTGGGGGGCGGAATTAGGCAGGGGGCTAGCAGATGTGGGGGTGAGAGCTCCTGAAACAGGAACCAAAACTGCTGGCCCCAGCACGGACCTGCCATGGCTGTGAGAGGCGCTCCTCCCCACCAGTCCCAGGGTGGACCTGCCATGGCTGGGAGAGGCGCTCCTCCCCACCAGTCCCAGCGTGGACCTGCCGTGGTAGGGAGAGGCGCCCCTCCCCGCTCACCCCAGCGCAGACCTGCCCCAGACTTGCCGTGGATGGGGGAGAGGACCGCGGACCCTGGCCCAGGTCCAGCGAGAGGAGCCCCTCCCTCGATCCAGCATTGCCCCGCTGGAGCCTCTCTTCCAGCCCCGAGCTACTGCGACAAGAGAGGGCTAGGGGCAGCCTGCATCCCAAACTCCTCATTCCTGTCCCCACCTCAGAGCCCGCACCCCCCTGCATGCCAACCCTCTTCTCCAGCCCTGAACCCCCTGCCACACTGAGAACCCCTTGGCCCCATCCCTGCCATATGAATTTTGTTATGTGCATCAATATGAAGGTGATGTGTCACACATCACATCCATATTGGTGCACATAAAATCCATTCTGCACATGAACGTTAAAATTTAGAGGGAACACTGACACACACACACACACACACAATTGGTAAGGGGGAGTTCAAAAATAAAAAAACAAAACCCCCACAATATATTCTTTGTATGAAATGATTTTCCAGGTCAATCTCATGATTTTGGCGGTGTGACTCATGACTTTTGCTCTCCTGAGGTTTGTGGTACCATTACCAGTACCACAAACCTCAGGAGAGCAAAAGTCATGAGTCACACCGCCAAAATCACCCAGCTCAGTCAGGGCTGACCGCCGAAGAGAGAACGGACATTGCAGGTTCCCGCCTGGGAGCTGCTGAAGCCCAAGATCACGGAGGTCAAGTCCTCCGAGACCCAGGCAGATAGTCAGCTTCCTACAGATATCCAGGAGACCTCAGAACCACCTGGAGCTTCATGGACGACCTGTGGACCATGCCCCTGGAAGACACAGTAGGAAGTTGTCTGGGGGACTAACCATTGGATCAGGAACTAAGTCAGCATGTTTCAGTTGGATCCCTGCTGTTCTAGTGACAAGTACACTCACCACTGATAAGGCCTTGGGCTGCGACCCGGTGGAGTAGGGAGTGCCCAGTCCCCCTACCCTATACAGTTAATGGGGGGACAACACAGACATGGCAGGGAGGAGAAGAGTGAAAGCAGGAGGAAAAAGAAGTGGGTGAAGAGTCAAGGAGGGAGAAGGGGAAGCAGCAGGAGATCTAGACCTGTCAGTGGGCCTTCGGGAACTCAGTCTAATGTTTGTAAAAATGCAGCCTGGAAATCTTTAAACGTACATAGTTAATCCCTGGAGAGGACAATGACCCTTTCGATGGCTGGCTGCGAGGCCAGGGAGATCAGAACACCATTGTTCTATTTTGTGCATTGATTTACTTTCCTAACTCTGTAAAATCATTCACTTCATGATCACAGCTTCTCTCAGGAACCATTAACGCTGTGCAGATGAGAGGCCCCGTTTCATGGGTAAATATCCTAATGTAGTTCTCTACCGATGTTTGATTGCTAAAGCCCCAAATCATTTTAATTCTAGTGTCAACTGCTTTCCACAGCTGTTTAACTGGAGGATATTTCTACAACATTTGCAGGAGTATGCCCTTATCTTTGCCACAGTGTCAGCTTCTATCTGAAGGAAGAGCTTATGGTCTTATGTTAAGAGCTTTAATTTTATGTAGCCTGTGCAGTGTCTAGTACATTCTAAATACTTTCTGTTGTTGTTGAATTAAATGTTAACATACGTCTCTAGAAGCAAGTTTTGCATTGTGCAATACAATTGACCATTGTGGAGCTTTTTAAAAGACAATCTAGCACTTTATCCCTTTTTTTTTTAAATCTCATTCCTCTGAAGCATCAGGGATAACCATGGCTAAGATGGGACATTGGACAGGGAGGGTCAGGGCTCTGAGGTGGTACCAAGCATTGTCTCTCTCTCAGGTGCCTGGCTGGCTGGCTCTTTCTCATATGCTCAGGGTCTAACTAATCACCATATGTTGGACTAGGCAGGATTTTTTCCTCAGGTCAGATAGGTAGTGACCTTGGGAGATTTTCACCTTCCTCTGAAGCAGGGATGGCTCCAGGCACATTGGCAAGGTTGGCAAGCTGGTGCTTGGGGCGGCCACTCCGGACAGGGGCGGCAGGTCCAGCCATTCGGCGGCAATTCGGCGGACGGTCCCTCACTCCCGCTAGGAGCGAAGGACCTTCCGCCGAATTGCCACCGCAGATCGCGATCACGGCTTTTTTTTTTTTTTTTTTTGTGTGTGGCTGCTTGGGGCAGCCAAAACCCTGGAGCCGGCCCTGCTCTGAAGTGTATGGGTGCGGGTCACTTGCCAAGATCATCTGGTATATCTCAATCATCTCCCTGCCTTTGTGGGGACTCTTAACATTGGTGCACCTCAATCTCTCCGATTCTCTGCCTGTGGCTGATAACAGCCGAGTCTCCTGGGTTATAATGCTTTGGTCTGATTTCAGGTGTTGAGTTTAGTGTGTGGGTGCTGGGTGGTGTTGATGGTCTGTGATATACAGGAGGTCAGACAGGTTGATCTGGTGGTCACTTCTGGCCCTAAACTCTATGACTCTGATTTGAGGATTTAGTGATCACTTCAGAAATTAGAGACCTTTTCCATCAGAAAAGCATATATGTAGATATAGGGGTCTGGGAAGTTTGTGGAGCTTCTCTACTGTTCTGTACTTCAGGGATGTCAGGTAGTCTCAGGGTGTTGGGCCAAAGTAATAGGTCAGGAAAGGTTTTAGCAGTATATATTGCAATATTGCTGTAGCTTATACTGCTGTAACACCTCGAATGAACCATTCCCCCATCACCAACCAATTGAGAGAGGACTCTAACTCTTTCTGTTCATTCCCTCCGTATGTTTGGTGGGTTGCCAATCTGTAAGTCACTATTACCCCATGTAGTGGCTTTATATGGTGTGAAGAGTGAAAGTGGAATCTGTTGGTTAAAATGGTCCATACTCTCCTGGTGGCCATTACAGAGGGCATTTTCTTTTTCTCTGTAGGGTAGGATAAGGATCCCAACAGGAGGATTGATTTAATTCATTTTCTTTTAATCCCCATCCATAAGGGATGTTGTTGTTTATGTGTTGCAAACTGAGAGAGACCTGGACATGAGACAGACAACATAATAGTTATGAAGGTCTGGGAGTCTGAAGCTACTGCCAATGGGGAGGAGCTGAAGCTTCCTCCAAGATAGTCTGGGGTGTTGTGCTAGGCCCCATAAACAAGTCTTGATAATCCTATTAAATCTTTAAAAATAGAATGGTGAGATGATGACAGGAAGCCCACTCAAAATGTATAAACATCTAGGTAAAACATTAATCTGAACTGGATTAACCCCCCTGCCTCCCCCCCCGCTCAGTGAATGTGCTTGCCGTTGATTGGTGTTTTCTGCCAGCTAAATTCATTTTTTCAGTTTTTTTAAGGTTTCTTGCTATTTGTATCCCCAAGTATTTAACTGCCTCTGACTGCCTACGAAAATTCCACTGGGAGAAAGCCCCGCTAAAAGGCAGCCAGGCAATCTAAAGTCGTTCTAACTTTTCCCAGTTAATGCTACAGCCTGAAAGTGAGCCAAGGTATTGGATTAACGCAAGAAGGGCAGGGATTGTGATTTCAAGGTTCATTATAAACAGAAGGGAATCAGCATATACCATCTAATGGTACTCCAGTGGGCCAATCTTAATACCCGAATGTTTGGGTGAGAGCCTGTAGTGATCTTCATGGGCTCTAGGGCCAGATCAAACAGAAGAAGGGACAGTGGACAACCCTATATGGTACCTCAGAGAAGGTTAAATGAGCGTGAAATTATGTCATTGGTTAAGATTAGAGATGTGGGGTCCTTATATAGAAGTTTAACCCATCATCTAAAAACAGGCCTGAAACCAGGCTCTGGAGGGTCTATAGCATGTACTCCCCGTTCATGTGATCAAAGGCCTCTTCTTCATCCAAGGCAGAAGTGCTTAGGGGTCAGGATCCCCATACTGTACGATTATTAGAGCTACTCACTGTCTTTAGTTATCTGAGCCATGTCAGACTTTAATAAACCCCATCTGGCTGGGATGGATGATATTGTGCCTGGCAGCCAAAATATTGGCCAATATTTTAAATGCTAATTAAGGAGATTTCTGTATAGTTTGGGCATGACATGAGGCCCCGTCCCAACTTGGGAATAACTGAAATACAGGCTCTCCTCCAAGTGTGGGGTGGGTACTTTCCTCCATTGAACAAGGTGGCAACTTGCCTGCAGGGCGTCAGAAACATGTTTATAAAATAAACTGGGAAAGTGTCTGGGCAAGGAGCCTTACCCAATTGCATGGATTTCAAGGCATGGGCAAGCTCTGATGTTGCTAATGAGGTATCAGAGCTCTCCTCTTGGGCAACAGAGAGTTGGTGCACCCAGGGCATTAATGAACGAGGAATATGTGGCCATTTGTAGAGTTGGGCTCTGGCACCCAAGGGGTTAACAGGATGGTGTGGAGGTGCCTGGGGCCAGGCTTGGTACCCAGGGGGTTAACAGGATGGTGTGGAGGTGCCTGGGGCCAGGCTTGGTACCCAAGGGGTTAACAGGATGGTGTGGAGGTGCCTGGGGCCAGGCTTGGTACCGAGGAGGGTTAACAGGATGGTGTGGAGGTGCCCTGGGCCAGGGGTGGGTGTGTGGGTGGGTGTGAGAGGGAGGGAGGGAGGGAGAGGACTGTCCCAGAGAGGGTTAAGTCTGCCTGGCGCATTGTTGAATGGGTGTCAGAGAGAGAGGCTGGCCAGCTCCTCCCCCGATTTGCATTGACAGAGCAGCTGCCTTCTGCAGCCCGTTGGTGTCTGTGACTCTGCCGGCATCCTGAGCAGCGGCTGCTACTTCCAGGGGCTGCTCACCCCAGGACCCTATGGTACGTGCAGACTCCTCTTTCCCATCCTGGGCACTCAGCCTGGTGTGAATGGGTGTTCGAGGGCGACTGAGAGTTAATGGAGACCTCCAGCCAGTGGGGTGGGGAGGGGGCGGGCAGGCAGGATCGAGACAGCCAGAATTGGCCTCATTCTTGGGGTGACACTGCTTATCTCCCAGCTGGATTGCTTAAGGGTTGGAGGTACCAAAACGACTCAGTTTGGGTAGGGGTTCCTTCCATCTGGAGGTGCTCACAGGAGATCTGGATAATATGTGGCACATGGAGATCCACCCTGTCAACTGCCCCAGCTCTGCCGTGTCTGATCCCCAAGGGATGGGATTGGCTGGGTTTCACCCTGCTGTGGCTGAGGAGTGGTTGGGAGATCTGCCATCACCCTTCCTGGGGGACCTTTGCAGTGATTCCTGGCAGATGCAATTTCTCTATTTGATCTGCTGAAATAAGGCAGGGGATGTTGCATGGAGTCTGGGCAGAAAAGGACAGTGACAAGAGGGTAAGGTGGCTGCAGGCAGAGCTAGTTTTTATATGAGGACCCCGCCCCTTGCCAGCTGCTCTTGTCCCAAGTGCCCCAGGGACAGAGAGACTCTGGATTCTCTGGCTGCTCAGCTGTTCTCTGCACTTGCCTCTCTGGTTCAGACATATCTCAGGATGGATAATACAGGGTAGGACCCAGGGAAAAATACTGAGTGCCAGGAACCTGGAGTGTGCTGCAGCATCAGAACTTGTGCCAGCACTGCCTTGCCTGAGGGTAGTGTGCTGGTCCCTCTACCTGGGGGCGGCATGGCGTCTCAGGCACTCCCTTGGGCAAGAGTTGGTGACTGAGGTGTCTGATGGTGCTGATGCTGGAATGAGGCTAATGCTAATGAGGAAGGGGGTGGGGGTGTTAAGATGGAATGCAATGCTGTTAATTGATTGGAAAGGGGTACTGGGAGCCCCCTTTGCGCTCTCTCTCTCTCTCTCTCTCTCTCTCACACACACACACACAGCAGTATCCTCGCATTAACTAAAGTCTGGCTTGGAGCTATTCAACACTTCATTCTTCCACTACAGGAAGCCAGAAAGCATCCAAACTCTTCCAGTTTGTGGGGGAGGAAAAGGGGAAGCTGCCTGTGAAATGTATGAGTGATGCAGCCTTTCCAGGGCACCAGACAGAGGAATGAAGTGGTTGGGCGTGTGGAGTTGATGTTCCTGTCCTGGGGGTGCGTGTCCTGCCAGCTCTGTATCCAGGCTAATGACAGTGTTCAGATTTTCAGTTCCTTGGACATGAGAAGAGAGTGAAGCACTTGTGTCCTCCCAGCCTTTGTCCTTGTTAGTCCCCTGCCCCTGCTGTGCCTTCCGTTTAGCACAGACACTGCACTGGATGAGCCCCTCCCTTTGCATGCAGCTCCTGTCCTGGATTCCCAAGGTTACAGGGCAGGGGCGACCCGCTGTCCCATCAGCAAAGTGGAGGGCTCAAGTTTCACAGGGCACGTCCAAAGCTGACTGACCATCACCAGCTAATATATTATTAAGGTGTTAAACCCTGTGAACGCTACTGTTAAGAATGTGTCAGTTAAAATATTTTTAAATACAAGCTTTTCTCCTAGTCTAGACAGAACCAGAGGGCAAGGGGCAGGTGCAGGCTTGGCTCCATGAGCACTGGCCAGAGGCTGCTGTTGTGGGGTTAGTGTAAAGAGGGAGATGCAAACCCTGCTGAACAGTGATGGAGCAATTGAAAGTCTGGTGAAGTCAACAAAAGACTTCTTAATTAAGTGGGGGAGGGGAGCCAGGGCGAGGGGCTGGGATTGATCAGGCTGGGACTGGAGTGGGAGGGGAGCAGGGAAGAAGGGAGGGAGTTAGACACATTTATCACACAGCGAGGAGGCTGGAGGGGAGGAGTTTGGCTGCTGCACACTCACTCACACGCGCGCACACACACACACACACACGTATACTGCGGCAAATTCTGCAGCTGGCGCCTGCTGGCTTCTGACTGCAGAAAAGACAAGCTTTCTGGTTCAAACACTCTGATCTCAGGGACAGGCTTTATCCCACTCCCAAACAGCATTGATCCCACTGGGAAAAGCCCCCCAGGCCAGGCATCATTCCAGGCAGACCAGGGTCCCATCTTCTGTCCGCAGGGCCTGATGGGTTAGGGGGGTCCCTCTTGCTGCAAGGAGACTGGTGCTGCTCCCCTTCTTCCCCCACTGCCCCATGGTTGCAGTTCAGCTGAATGTTCCTCCTCTCACATAGACGTTATTACACATAGGCAGAGCTCCTTTCATCCGCCCCTTGGGAGATGAGTAGGCACTCCTGTGCCCCAGTTAGTCTGTGTGGGCACAGAAAGATGCATGGGTTTGGAGTTGTTCCTTCCCAGGCCAAAGCATCCATGAGAAGAATTTCCTGAGGTGAAGCATCAGAGCACAGCCCCATTTGCTGCTCCTCCCCATGTCAGTGCCATGAGCACAGCATTGACCAGGGAGCTGTATCCTTAGCAGGTGTGGGGGTATGGGGTATGTATAAAAATTCAAGCACAGGGGCTATGGGTGGTGAATGGCCAGTACAGGCAGGTAAAAGCAAGGGAGGGGATGTGCACCAGGACTGCAGCTGTGGCTGGTCTAGTGGGATTGGAGTGGGCATGGTGGATATTGGCCTAAGGTCTCTGGACAGTGGGTGGTGCATGGGAGGCATATGCAGAATTCAGCTGAGGGATTTTTCAGGCACATTAACTCCTGTAGGAGACTGTCTTGTGTTCTTTGCGCACAGTCTTCCTCTTAGTGAGCTGCCCAGGGTCGCTGTGCCTCACAAAAGGAAGGGGAAACTGTTGAGTAAAGAAAAAAGTGATGTGTCTGTCTGGAAACAGATTATGAAAACAACAGGGGGAATCTGCCTGCAGCCCTTGGCTGGTGGATGGTCTGTGTTACTGTGTGCCTGCCTTTGAATGGTCCATAGGATTATTAGTGTGGGGAAGTGTCTGTGTGGCCTCCGCCAGTGGGTATTTCATAAGGACTGAGTAGGGAGGTGAGAGGCTGCCTGGGGATGCTCATGGGGATTGGACCTGTTGTCTGATGGCCTGTGAGCCAGGGGATGGGGCAGCAGTTGGGAACCCCCTTGGCCACTGGGCAGTTTGTGTGGACTCAGCAGATGAGGGAGAGAAAAGAGCGAGCTGAATCACTGCAAGTGTTTCTGGGGAGGGTTTGTTGGGATTGGAAAGGAGGGTTCTTTTCTCTTCCAAAGATAGTTTCAAAATTCATTAGACAAAAATGTGCAGTTGATTTGATTCCTCTGTCATGCCCTGAATTCCAGCACAGGCTGTGTGGCTGTTGGGAGGAAACCCTGGGGGAGGCACCAAGATACTTTGATTCTAATTCCCAGTTTGTGTCCAGTTTCTCTCTGCATCCCCTTTGAGCTGCTGATTGAATTCTCGGCATTCCTCCCACAAACACACATGCTTTCCTTCTGAGTGGAGTCTACGTCCTCTTGAACACACTTCTTCTTTAACTCATTAATGTACAGTGGCTGTGCTCCTGCTGGGAATGCCTCATTCCCCCCAAAGTGTCTTGTGGCTCCAGACTAAAGTCAGAACGTTTGCTCTCTGAGCCCAGCTCTTCAACAACCTTTGTGTATATCCTGGGCCTGAGTACCCCAACTCCTCTGCAGTCAGTGAGAGCCGCAGATACTTAGTACCTCTGAAACTGGCCTTTAAAACTTGCTGGGCCCATCTTTCAAATAAGGATTTTCCAAAGCATCTAAGGGCAGGTCTACACTAACCCCCCAATTTGAACTAAGGTACGCAACTTCAGCTACGTGAATAACGTAGCTGAAGTTTGAAGTACCTTAGTTCGAACCTACCTCGGTCCAGACGCGGCAGGCAGGCTCCCCTGTCGACTTCACGGTACTCCTCTCGCCGAGCTGGAGTACCGCAGTCGACGGCGAGCACTTCCGGGTTCGACTTATCTCGTCCAGACAAGACGCGATAAGTCAAACCCAGAAGTTCGATTTGCTTGCCGCCGAACTACCGGGTAGTGTAGACCTACCCTTAGTGACTTAGGGGAGCACAAGTCCCTCTGACTTTCAGTGGGCCATGTGCTCCTAACTCACTTTGGTGACCCACTAACATCAGAGGCCTGTCTCTGGCCTTTGAGTGCCTCGGAGGGAAGGTGCTGGAGAAGGACCTTGGATGATTATTGTTACTAAAGCGTGAGGCATTTCTGCTGTCTTCTGTCAGCACTAACTGGAGTACAGAAGAAAGCCCAGTGTTGGAGGAGTAAAGCCAGTGTAAAGGGCTTTTGGGAAGCCTGAGTCTATCTGCTAACTCCAGTTACCTGAGATGTGGGCTCTTGTTAGTTAAATGCTTCAAGGTTTTGGTTTAACAAATTGTTTTTATTCAAGATATTCATCTAGCACAAACTAGTCTGTCTTATGGCCACTTTTCTTCTGAGAAGGAGAGGGGTCCAGTTCATCATTAGGGTGGACATTAACAGTATTAAATAAAGAGACACCCCACCCCATGCAGTAACACACACTTCACAAGCTGAATTCTGATCTCAGGACAGTACGGTTTCTCCGAAGCTGCCATTAGTGATGCACAATGAGTTTGCAGTTTCTAGTACATTTCCTTGAGCAGCCGGTTCCTGTATCTAGGCACTAGTGCCCCCAGGGAAGTTCTTGCTATTCTTTTCAAGGCAGAGATCCAGTTTGTGGAGGCTTATGTCTGTTTATCATAATGCACCATACATACAAATAGATCATACCAATTAGATATTGCCTTGCTTTTTGGCAAGTTCAGGTCATTTGCTTTTTCTAATGGTCTTGATAATTCCTAAAAAGATTTTTGCCTAAATTCCCTTTTCACCTGCCCTTTCTGAACTTTCTTTCATGCATCCTGATCCAAGTGCCTCACCCCTGTTTGTAACAGATGGGATCCAACACAGAATCTTAGATGATTAAAAACTAGAACAGAATAGCCCTTAGCATCTTTATTTTTGTATGTTGCTTGACTGGTGTCTGAGCCTTTCAGAAGACACTTGTGATACCAATCTCTGAAAGGAGAAGCGGGAGAGAAGCCAATAATTACAGGCTGGTCAGCTGTGTTCCTGGAGGCCTCCTGAAATGGCTTCTTATGGATAAACTTGGATAGAAATGGGAGTTCTGCCCAGAGCTTATGAGAAAAAGATCAATTCAGACAACTGATTGCAATCTTTGGAGGAAGAACACAGAATATAGGTGATAGCTGGATCAGTGGTTTACGTTCACCTGGAGCCTTTTGCAAGATACACATAGGTGGATATCAAATGAGATTACAGATATAGGCATCAGCAGTAAGACAATGAGATGGCTGGAGAGTTGATAGGCAGGAAGTGCGGTGTACAATCTAATGGCAGTGAGTCCTCATGCAGAGGAGTAATAAGTGGGGACCCCTTGCCCAGGGCTGGGACCTAATGCAATTTATAACACATTTAAGAGCCGTTGAAAGTAGAACTAGTTGTGAGGTCCGGATATTTACAAGCAATACAGAGTTCAGATGGAGACTTCACCCCATGCAGGAAGATTTGGAGAGGTTTGGGGAAATGGGCGCACACAAATGGATTATGACTTCGGGATCAGGAAATGTGAAGTTAGGTATCCAGGGAAATTCACCTAGATGGCAGAATCTTCATTCAGAGAAGAGGAGGATGACGGTGGAGCAATTCCATGAGGTTTGGGAGTTCAGATCATAGTGTATGGCTGCAGTATGGTACTGTACCTCTATCTAAAGCAGTGACTCTCCCCGGGGGGTCTGCCCTAGGGGCTGAAGCATCTGTCAGCCTCTAAGCAGTGATGCTTCCCTGCCACTTTTAGTCCAGTCCAGGTCTTGCTGAATGATTCTAGAGCAGGGGTTCTCAAACTGTGGGTCAGGACCCCATTTTAATGGGGTCACCAGGACTGTGTTAGACTTGCTGGGCCATGGGGCTGAAGGTGAAGCCCAAGCCGCATCACCTGGTGCCGAAGCCCAAGCCCCACCGCCTGGGGCCAAAGCCAAAACCCGAGGGCTTCAGCCCTGGGTGGCAGCGCTCAGGTTACAGGCTCCCCACCTGGGGCTGAAGCTCTTGGATTTTGGCTTCCCCGCTCTGGGGTGGTGGGGCTTGGGCTTTGGCTTTGCCTTCCCCTCCCCTGAGCCGGCGGGGCTCGGGTGGGCTTAAGCTTTGGTTCCCCCTCCTGGGGTCATGTAGAAATTTTTGTCAGAAGGGGGTCACGGTGCAATAAAGTTTAGAACTCCTGTTCTAGAGGCATTTTTACCACCTAACTAAAAAACAAACCCAATAGAATCCTAAGCCCTCTTTTTCCCTTGTGTGGCTCTCTTCAGGTTCTGATAGTGGGCCCACCGCAATGGTGTCTGAGCACTATGGTAGCTGGGCTCCATGTGGCTGGCTGTCAGACATTTATGTTGTGCCCAATACCATGCTACTCTGTCGTGCCTGCTCAGGGTTGCTCCTTGTCATGTGTTTCTTTGGTGTAAATTCCCCCATAGTCAAATCTGGGGATGACATCAAACTTGGAGGAAGAAACAGCCTATTGCCACCTGGTTTCCACTCACCTAATCTGTCTGGGACACAATAGGGGAGGACAGATTATGGGGCACCATTGTTCCAGCAGCATCTGCAACACATGGTGTCAGCAATTTGTTAGTCTCTAAGGTGCCACAAGGACGCCTCGTTGTTTTTTCAGTGCAGGTGAGTGGATCTAAGATCAGAGCTAGATTTGAGTGCTGACTAATGCGGTGGGGGGAGCCAGCATGTTCAGAGAGGATGAGGAAAGTGAGTCCACCTGTTGTGAAGGGAGGGCTGGCATAGCTCAGTATGAGGCAAGGGGATGTATATGTGGAGCCCTGCACGGATACAAAATTTGTATTTGCATCCAATCCGTGATCCGCAAACATGGTCCGTGGATGTCCACAGATGTAAACGGATATCCGCAGATTTGCAGGGCTCTAGCTATAAAATTTGGATCCACATCCATCCACGATCCACAAACATGGTCCATAGATATCCACAGATATAAAGTGGATATCTGAAGGTTTGCAGAGCTGTATGTATATGCCTGATGAAAGGCATAGACTTAGGTGCATTGTCCCCACTGTGATGCATGGGGGAGGGTGAACCCAGTGCTATGCGGGCTTGAGGGAGCACCTCTGGTTCTCTCCGGCTGACACATTTTCAATACTGAACACAGAATAACAAGGCATTTGCTAATAGAATGGACATGGGTGACCCAAGTGTATATAAGTGCACATGTATATAACCTTGTAGACATAGGTGAAAGGGTGCCTTGCACATCAGGCTGTAAATCAAACCCCAGGAATCTAGACCATGCAGGGTGGCACCCAAAATCCAAGCATGCAAAGTTGGAAGAAATGACAGAGGCACAGGATAGCTGGTGTCACGTCAGAGGCTGGTAACTGAGGGAAGTGGGCCCTCATGTTTCTCTTTCCTTCTGCCATGGTTAGTTTATTGGCTTCATTTTAGATGTGGATGACATTCTGCATAGTGCATTCTGCAAAGTTCCCAGAATGCAGCAGGATGAGAGGCTTGGAGATAAGAAAAGCTAGTGAGGAGGGAGCAGTATGAGGAAGTATTAACATCCATGAGTGGGAATGAGTCTTGGGGCATCTGAACAGACTCCAAAATGCATTAAGCAACAAGAGGGTTCCTAGGGAGCCTTTGCCAAAAATATGCCACCTGAAATTTGCAAACTGGAGGGAAACTTGGGGTGATTTCCCTGCTTCTGATAACACTGCTCTACAGCCAAAATGCTTCTGAAATAAATGTAGTCAAACTTTACTAATTCTGGGTCACTGAGAACGAAAATGATGCTTAAAATTGTTGATTGGCTCTAGTTTTCAAGATATGCTATTGGGTCAGTATATACGACCCTTGACTTGGGAATGGCGGAGGATAAGTGAGTTATAAAGGGAAGGGATCTCAATTTAAACCAGAAATGACTAAAATACATCTTTGACTGGATCTATGAATAAATCTATGACTGGGTTTGGACAGTACTTGCTTTTTAGGGAAAACAATGAATAATGCAATCTGAAGCTGGTATTGCGTCATACATGATATGAATTGCATCATGTTCTTCCTAGAAGTCATAGATGATGCAATCATAACGAAGCTTACATCACTCTGCTGAACAAATTGCCCTATATCAGCTCTAGAAATCATACAGTGTCGTGCTCTTTTATTTGTCAGTGTTTGATTTTGCAAAGGGACACGTTTCTGTTTAGCCAGTGAGCAGAGATGCCTCGTACTTGTGTGAACAGTGCAGATAACTTCTGCTATGTTTGTGGTGAAGTGACTTTTGCATCACAAAAGTGCAGTATAACCACTATGGTTAAGAAAGCCTATCACCTTTATTTTGGCTGCAAAATTGGAGATCAGGACAAGAGGTGGGCCCCACCAGGGCCGGCTCTGGCTTTTTTGCCACCCGTCGCTCCCCTCCCCCCCCCCAGCGTGGCAGGGGAGGGCGCCGAGCCCAGCCGCGGGCCCGCAATCCCTGACCGGCCGGAGCGCCGGGGGGAGGGCGGAGAGCCCCCGGTGGCCAGAGCACCGGGGGAAGAGTGGAGAGCCCCCAGCGGCCAGAGCGCTGGGGGGAGGGCGGCGAGCCCGGCCGGGGCCCCCCACTCTCCCCGGCCGGAGTACGGGGGGGGGGGAGGGCAGCGAGCCCACTGTGGCTCCGCTCTCCCCGGCGGTGGGAACGCCACGGGTAGGGCGGCGAGCCCAGTTGCGGCCCTGCTCTTGGGCTGGAGCGCCCCGCCGTGCCACCCCCCTCCAGGCGCCGCCCCAAGCAGATGCTTGGTGGGCTGGTGCCTGGAGTTGGCCCTGGCCCCACACATATGCTGCAACAATTGTGCAACAAATCTTCGCCGGTGGTTGAACAGGAAAAGGAAATCTTTGCCTTTTGCAGTGCCAATGATTTGGAGAGAGCCAACAGATCATACCAGCAATTGTTACTTCTGCATGGAGCCTCCAGTTGGGAAAGGTGTGTCAAAGAAGAAAAAGTGGACTGTGCATTATCCAAACATTCCATCAGCTATACGCCCAGTACCCCACGGAGAAGGACTGCCGGTTCCTGCTGCACCATCATTCCCACTTGAGTCAGACGAGAAAGAGGAAGAGGATGAAACTTCTGGTCCTGAACCATCAATGTCACAGGACCCACATTTTCTCCCATCCTCCTCCTCTGAACCACACCTCATAACACAAGGTGAACTGAATGACCTTGTCAGGGATTTGGAGCTACCCAAGAGTAAGGCAGAGCTGTTGGGCTCCAGACCACAGCAGTGGAATCTCCTGGCAGGTGATGTTAGGGTTTCCATGTTCCGTGACCGTCAAAAGGATCTTGTCCCATTCTTCTTCATGGAAGGTGATCTTGTAGCCTGCAACAACATCGATGGTGTGATGGCAGTCCTCAACATCGTTCACAATCCAGATGAGTGGAGACTGTTCATTGATTCATCGAAGACGAGTCTTAAAGCTGTTTTACTGCATAATGGCAATGTTTTGCCATCAATTCCAGTTGGTCATGCAGTCCATAGGAAGGAAACCTATGACAACATGAAACAGCTTTTGAGGTGCATAAACTATGACCAACATCAGTGGCAGCTTTGTGGCGATTTGAAGGTTGTTGTTCTCTTGCTTGGTCTGCAGACTGGATACACAAAGTACTGCTGTTTTCTCTGCGAATGGGATAGTCGTGCAAGAGATTCCCACTACATCAAGAAAGATTGGCCAGTCCGACAGTCATTGGAGCCTGGGAGGAAAAGTGTTCAGCATCCACCACTTGTTGAATCAAGGAAGATTTTGTTACCACCCTTACACATCAAGCTGGGTCTGATGAAGAACTTTGTCAAGGCCATTGACAAAACACAAGCAGCTTTCAAGTACCTCTGTGGAAAATTTCCAAGGTTAAGTGAAGCTAAGATAAAGGAAGGTGTCTTTGTTGGTCCTCAGATTCGTGAACTTCTTCGAGATGATGCATTTGACCATGCACACTGCGTGGCAAGGAAAAGATGGCATGGAAAGCCTTCCAGTTAGTGGCAATAAATTTTCTCAGAAACAACAAGGCAGACAACTACAGGTTGTTGGTGGAAAACCTCCTCAAGGCTTACAAAAGCCTTGGTTGGAACATGTCACTAATGATACATTTTTTGTACTCTCATCTAGATTTTTTCCCACCGAACTGCGGAGCAGTGAGCGACGAGCACGGCGAGCGATTTCACCAGGACATTGCAACAATGGAGAAACGCTATCAGGGCAAATGGAGCCCATCAATGCTTGCAGACTATTGCTGGACAGTGACAAGAGATGCTCCATTTAATTAATACAAGAGACAAGCCAAGAAGCGCCGAGTAGACACTGAATAGGACTAAACTATGTACATAATAGTTTTTTGCCTTTTGTTTCATAATAAATTTTATTTATATAAACCTTTTGCTGATTTTTAAAGTGTTACATAAACAGGACAGGTGAAATATTATCATGTAAAGCAGCCATAAACACATGAAAAGACCTAGGTTTACAATTTATGATTAAAACTCTACTATCTACACAATATACATAGACATAAAATGTAAAAACTTAAATATCTTAGAAACAGTAGCCAATCAGTTGTTTTAATTGTCATATTTGAATTCAGCACATCAAAATACATAATAAATAGCACATTTTATCTCTGAAGCAGACGACTTCTCAAAAATTGTAGACCAGTGTAATCATCCCCTCCATTGATACAGCTAAATCCTTCCTGCAAGAAAGAGCTTATATGTGAGGATCATAACCATACTGTTGAAGAGCACAGTAAAGCACCAGATTTCATCAGGGGACAGGTACCTGTATTTTAAAAAAAAAGATCCGTAGGGGAGGGACACTTATTGGTCATTCTACAAGCTTCTCACCCCACCTTACACTTCAGATGAAACAAGATGGATCCTGAGTTGTACCATCAAAACACTCAGGAGCAAAATGTAATATTCCCAGCCAAGTACATCTTTATCAAGAAATGTTGCACAGTTGTGTTGCAGCATTTCTTGGTTCTGCTGATAAGAAAGTGTCATTGCTTAAATGCAAAAACAATGAATTATTTCATTTGCCTACTGTAACCTGGCACATGGAATTTATTTCAGGATTAAGAGGGATATTTTTGTGGGATCCCCTTGTTAAGATATTGGCAACACATCGTGGATACAATTCCACTGAAAAGGAACAATATAAGGAGCTAGCAATGGCCAACATGATCCCTTCAAGGTCAGTAAACACCTATCATGGGACTGGAGGAGTAGGAGGCAACCAGACAAGGCAGAGTCTCATGGAAAAGATGAAGGTTGCAACAGACACAGCTAATGCTGCCACAGGGAGGAAGGTTGTGAGAGGGTTTTAACAAGCACCAGAAGGGTGGGGAATGAGTCGAAAAGGCTGGCTCATTAATAAAAGGGAGATTAAAACAGTTGTTCTCAAATGGCTGAGTCATTGAATTGCTTTTTTAAAATGGTCTATAACAAAAAAGTGAGACAGACTAGTCAAACAGCATGAGCTGAGAGAGAGAGGGAGATGGGGTCTCACCACTCCATAAAGCTTGAATCGATCGGGGGTCCCAGGTAGTGGTGGTAACTGAGGGTCCGGAGTGCTGGAGTCAGGCAGAGCTCCCAGCACGATCAGTCAGAAGAAGATGATGAAGTCCCAATGGAACTGATGCAGATTTTGGATCCAGGCATCAGAGCACTTACTTGAGCATAGGTAGGAGTTTTTGTAGAGAAACAACAATGCTTCAAGGGAGAACACTAGATTTGTTTATGTGTAAACAAGGGAATATACCAAAGTTGTTTTGTTCAGGCTAGACCATGGGAGCTGATCATTCCTGGCTTTGGGTGGTGTTCCTTGGAGGGCGCTCACAATGCAATTAGGGAGCTTCACTATTTTGAATTCCATTGAAGGATTTATTACTAGCATTGGTCTGATAACTGCTGAGCTGGGTGTGTGCAGGTGTGGGTTCATTAACATCTGGAGCAGAGATCCCCCATCATGCAATGCTTCCCTACTTTTCTGGTCCCAGAGTTCCATGCGGTTATTGCCTTGGAATCTCTGTTCTCCATTCTGTATGCTAATGGAGATACCTCCTTGTCCCATCTTCCATGCAGCTGGGGGAGTTTCCTTAATCCTGTCATCCTTATCCCAGGGGTTTAGGTGTGTCTCCCACGGCCTTTTTATTGCTTTTTGTAAGTCTTTCTTCTGATGCTGATTTGGTTCAAGCAGAGGCTGGGGGTGGTGGTGGTGGGGAGGTCTTTCATGAGTCAGACAGGCTGGGTACTGCGCCCTGGTTCCCCAAGAACACAGAGCTGCTAGGTAACAATGTCATCTCTTCTCGCTTCTTTTTTCTCTGTGACATTCCTACATGCCACCTCTCTAGACTCACTGTGTACAGTGCTACTGCCCATTTTCTCATTGGACAAAGCACTACCACCTAGCCTGAGTTTAGGAAAGCATTGACTTTAGTGGGACTTTAGCACATACTTAATGCTTTCCTGCACTAGGGTCAGAATATGTCATCTCTCTGCTTGTATGTTGTATCCTGTTTTCCCACCATTTGTCTTGTTTTTTAGACTCTAAGCTTTTTGGGTTAGGATCTGTTTCTGACCACATTAAGGGGCTCTGATCCTGACTGCGACCTCTAGGCACCACCACAATAGAAATACTTAACAGTCATCATCATCATTAAAGATCTGCAAAGTACCATGCACATAATAATATCCCCATGTTCAAACACCAGTGACTCTTTATTCATTTCTGGATCCAGGTCAAAATCGCCCTCATTTTAGAACCCTCCATAGTCTCTGAAATGTGTAGGAACAAGACTATCTTTGCTGCATTTCTCTGCTCATCTAGCATTGTGATTTAGCATTAAGTCCCAAGCAAACTGCAAAGAACTACAAAAGGATCTCACAAAACTGGGTGACTGGGCAACAAAATGGCAGATGAAATTCAATGTTGATAAATGCCAAGTAATGCACACTGGAAAACATAATCCCAACTATACATATAAAATGATGGGGTCTAAATTAGCTGTTACACTTAAGAAAGAGATCTTGGAGTCATTATGGATAGTTCTCTGAAAACGTCCACTCAATGTGCAGCCACAGTCAAAAAAGCGAACAGAAGGTTGGGAATCATTAGGAAAGGGATAGATGATAAGACAGAAAATATCATATTGCCTCTATATAAATCCATGGTACACCCACATCTTGAATACTGCGTGCAGATGTGGTCGCACCATCTCAAAAAAGATATATTGGAATTGGAAAAGGTTCAGAAAAGGGCAACAAAAATTATTAGGGTTATTGAACAACTTCCATATGAAGAGAGATTAATAAGACTGGGAATTTTCAGCTTGGAAAAGAGATGACTAAGGGGGAATATGATAGAGGTCTATAAAATCATGACTGGTGTGGAGAAAGTGAATAAGGAAGTGTTATTTACTCCTCATAACACAAAAACTAGCGGTCAGCAAATGAAATTAATAGGCAGGAGGTTTAAAACAAACAAAAGGAAGTATTTTTTCACACTACGCACAGTCAACCTGTGGAACTTCTTGCCAGAGGATGTTGTCAAGACCAAGACTATAACAGAGTTCAAAAAAGAATTAGATAATTTCATGGAGGATAGGTCCATCAATGGCTACCAGCCAGGATGGGCAGGATGGTGTCCTTAGCCTCTGTTTGCCAGAAGCTGGGAATGGGCGACAGGGGATGAATCCCTTGATGATTACCTGTTCTGTTCATTCCATCTGGGGCACCTGGCATTGGCCACTGTCGGTAGACAGGATACTGGGCTAGATGGACCTTTGGTCTGACCCATATGGCTGTTCTTATGTTCTCATTGTCCTCTGGCCTATCCCATCACTGTTAGTATGACAGCCTTGCCCATTGACTCTTATCATAGAATCATAGACTATCAGGGTTGGAAGAGACCTCAGGAGGTCATCTAGTCCAACCCCCTGCTCAAAGCAGGACCAATCCCCAACTAAATCATCCCAGCCAGGGCTTTGTCAAGCCCGACCTTAAAAACCTTTAAGGAAGGAGATTCCACCACCTCCCTAGGTAACCCATTCCAGTGCTTCACCACCCTCTAGTGAAATTTTTTTTCCTAATATCCAACCTAAACCTCCTCCACTGCAACTTGAGACCATTACTCCTTGTTCTGTCATCTGGTATCACTGAGAACAGTCTAGATCCATTCTCTTTGGAACCCCCTTTCAGGTAGTTGAAAGCAGATAACAAATCCCCCCCACCCATTCTTCTCTTCTGCAGACTAAATAATCCCAGCTCCCTCAGCCTCTCCTCATAAGTCACGTGCTCCAGCCCCCTACTCATTTTTGTTGCCCTCCGCTGGACTCTTTCCAATTTTTCCACATCCTTCTTGTAGTGTGGGACCCAAAACAGGACACAGTACTCCAGGTGAGGTCTCACCAATGCCGAATAGAGGGGAATGATCACATCCCTCGATCTGTTGGCAATGCTCCTACTTATACAGCCCCAAATGCCGTTAGCCTTCTTGGCAACAAGGGCACACTGTTGACTCATATTCAGCTTCCTGTCCACTGTAACCCCTAGGTCCTTTTCTGCAGAACTGCTGCCTAGCCACTCGGTCCCTAGTCTGTAGCAGTGCATGGGATTCTTCCATCCTAAGTGCAGGACTCTGCACTTGTCCTTGTTGAACCTCATCAGATTTCTTTTGGCCCAATCCTCTAATTTGTCTAGGTTCCTCTGTATCCTATCCCCACCCTCCAGCATATCTACCACTCCTCCCAATTTAGTGTCATCTGCAAACTTGCTGAGGATGCAATCCATGCCATCCTCCAGATCATTAATGAAGATATTGAACAAAACTGGCCCCAGGACCGACCCTTGGGGCACTCCGCTTGATACTGGATGCCAACGAGACATGGAACCATTGATCACTACCTGTTGAGCCCGATGATCTAGTCAGCTTTCTCTTCACTTTATAGTCCATTCATCCAGCCCATACTTCTTTGACTTGCTGTCAAGAATACTGTGGGAGACCGTATCAAAAGCTTTGCTAAAGTCAAAGAATAACACATCCACTGCTTGCAGCTGTCAAATAACCCCAGTACATTTGGGCCTCATGTGCTGGGGCATAATGTCCTGGGACAAAGGTGATGTGCTGCTTTCTCTGTGGGTCTAACCACCTCAATCCCAGAAGAGCAACAAAACTGAAAGGGAAGATCAAAAGAGTTTCTGATATGTATCATCTGGCCAGACACTGAGAAGAGTGTGAAAAACACATTCAAGTTTAGAGAGGAGGGAAAATCCAAGCAGGAAGAAGAATTATTTGGGGAGGTCCAAGACATGTAAACTCTGGGAATGGGTTGAAATTAATCAAAGGAAACTTTAGGGTTTCCAGAAATACAGCTGACAGTGAAAGGGATCCAGATGGAAGACCATTAAATTTTACATTTCCCTATCTGTAAAAATGAGAGAACCCTTCCTTTCTCTCACCCTTGGTCTGTTTTGTCTATTTAGACTGTGAGCAATTTGGGGCAGGGTGTGCCTGTGTCCGTGTCCCCAGGGAAGAGTATAGAGTCCCATCACTTGAAAAACTGGGACTGAAGCTTGGAGAACAAACTGAAGTGAACAATCATGCCCTGCACCAGTAAGGGTTGAGCTAGATGTATCCTTGTGGTGCTCTTCCACCTCTCTCTCATCCCTCAACCTGTGTGGGCTCTGAGCACCTGAGTTTCTTCAAGAGAAAAGATGGGAGAGGCTGCTGCAAACCTCTCCAAAAGCCACAGAGTGAGAAGTATGTATTGACGAAAGCAACAGGTTCTGAATACTACGCAAAAGAGCAACCACCACACATGTTCCTCTTCACTTTCTGTTCCAAAATTTGTTGTGTTGCTGTGGGGTTGTTAAACAGCTGCTGTGCTCTCCCCAAGAAGTAGCTGCAGTTCAGAGAGCGAGAGTGTGTGTGTGTGCGTGCATGTGTACGCATGCGCGCACACACACCTTGGGATGCTTCCTGATGACTGCTTATATCTGTACCATGCCTTTCACCACAGTGTCAGTGATATATAACATTTATCTCCAATGCTGATGGTGCAGCCAATATGGGCGTTACATTGTCTTGGAATCTGAATTCGTTATGTTGCTGATACCCTTGGGGAGTGTGGGTCACCACCTCCTAGAGTTAAGGGAACTAGAAACCAGGAAACTGGCCTGATTTCCAGTTTGGGAGTGGGGAATAGAGTTCGGGATATGGGCGTGAGCCTTCTCCACACAGACAGATTCCTCGGAGAGGAGATAGAGATGGAGAATGGGATAGCAGCCAATGCTGGGGCTCAAGCCAGCACTGTGCAGACTCCCATTTTTCTTCAAAAGGTCAAATGACAGTCAGATGTTACTGTTTGTTTTCTCTCTGATGTCTGAGCAGTGGCAGAGTTATGCTGCTTGCACAGGGCCAGGCTGCCTCGCACAGACATGCCACTCACCAGCTAGCTGCTGCTGCCAAAAAACAGATAGCACAGTTCTGTTTAAGATGGAATTTGTCTGCCAAGGATCTCGCCTTTCTGGACTCCACTACAACCCCTCAGCAGGCCTGTGGCACAGCCCCTCCTCCCCTCAGACCCACTACAACCAGCCCAGCAGACCTGAGGCACAGCCCCTCATCCCCTCAGACCCACTACAACCCCACAGCTGGCTCAATGCTCAGCCCCTCCCCTCTCAGACCCATTACAACCCCCCCCAGTAGGCCTGCCTGTCTAGGTTCTTGTCACAGGCCTGCTGATGCCCCTCACTTGTGACTTTGAGCACCCCTAATGCCTGGCAGTATGGCTCTGTCATGAGTGCATGTCTGGCCCCCATTACTGCATCATCTGAGCACTCCACAATTGTTAATGTAGTTACCCCTCTGCTGAAGGGCAGGGCTCTTCCCCCATTGTACAGATGGGAACCAACACAGACAAGCTAAGTGACTTGCCCAAGTCACATAGGCAGTCTGTGGCAATTGAACCTGGATCTCCCAAGGCCAGGCTAGTATCTTAGTCACTGGGCCATCCTCCCTCTTAGCTCTAGAAATTCAGAGTCCCACCAAGTTAGGGAGCAACCTCTCTAGCATGGGTGGGGCCCTCTGCCCCAGTGTGGAGCCACCCTTTCCATCAGCACAGGGCCCCCATAATGGGCTAGGGAACAGCTTGTCCTGATGCTAGGTATGCAGCCTCCCCTCTGGCAGTGCTACCCCATCTGTGGCTGACAGCCGATCCTTGGGCTTTCTTTAATGCTCCCAGTAATGAGTCAACCTTGCATGAAGAGAGAAAAAGGTGTGTGTAACATATGGGATAAAAACAGGAACCTTCCTCAATATTTACTCTGTGCAAAACCTTTATCCTAGCCTTTATAATGACTCTCTCCAGGGGCTGCTTCCTTCTCTTTGCATTACAGTGCCAGAGTGGGGATTAATATGTTGTTCTTCCTCTGAACAGACCCGTTTTGGGACTGAAATCTTTTTTTCTCTGGCACTGAGGAACTAGTTGGAGATTTCTCAGCATCCTTATAAAAGAGCCAGTTACCATCTCAGAGGGATGATGTCATTTAAGAATGAAGAGATGGAAGCCTTTCAGCTTGCAAAAGACCATGCTAAATTATGCAAATATATGCACCCAGTTATCACTCATGCAGAGCCGGGGCGGTCTTCAAAGGTGGCCTTTTGTTTATACAGATTCAGAAAGGCCTTGAGTCCTGTAATGTGTGGCTCAGCTCCATGCTGAAGTGGGGAGAAGGCTGAGCAGCTGCAGAGGTTCAGGGCCTCACTGCAGGAAGAGCTTTTTGAGGAGAAACTCTAGGAGAGGAGCAGATGTGGGGAAGGCTATCACAGCGACTCCATCTTGTGAGAGATTGGGGAGTCAGCGGAAGAGTGTATCTGCATTTCCGTGCATCATGTGTCTGGGAGGTCCCCTGGTGTCACATGACCAGCATGTAAATGTTTTGTAATCTCAAGTCAATATGTGACAGAAGTTTGTTTGTTTTTTAAATTTTAAAGAGACAGTATGTCCTAATGAGACCAAATATCTGTAGGGTGACAGCAAGAGGGGTGTGTGTGTGTGTGTGTGTGTGTGCGCGCGCGCGCCGCGGAGGAGAGAAATGGGTTCTGACCGTGCAGGAGGGGAATAGTTCAAATCTAACCATCCATAAAAAATATGTGTACTACATGCTTGTGTACTGCAGACAATCCCAGCATTACTTACATCCCAAACTACTTTGTGCAGCAGGCGTTAAAAATTCAGCTCTGCTGTGTCTTCATGTAAGCTAAGAACTTGCTCAGTGTAGATAGAAGATCAGATGCTTCCAAGGTATAAATACAGTCCTTCTAGCAGCAGAGCTCAAGTGCCATGGGGGGGTGGAGGGGGGCTTGGAATATGGAACTGAACTGGGAACATGAGGGGAGCAAGAAAAATCTCCAGTAAGTAACTAGGAAACCTTAACTGTCCTTTCTTCCTTCAGGGACAAAATAAAATCATACTTATAGCAAGTCTGCCATGTGGTCTCTGGCTTGCCCAGTGCCATGTGAAAAGGTGCTGTGCTGCAGGGAGCCGGTGGCTGACTCAGTAGAAGGCACTCTCCTATTTGAGTCAGCATTGATCCTAATGCACTAGCACAATGCTAGGGGGCACCAGACTATAGTGAGTGGTCTGGGTGACTCACAAGGTGGTCTCTCCCTTCTGATGCAGCACTATTCCCCAGTGTGGTACTAGGGAACCCTGTGCTGCACGGAGTGGGGTGATAACTCAGTAAGGGGTAGAGTGACCAGATAGCAAGTGTGAAAAATCAGGACAGGAGGTGGGGGGTAATAGGAGCCTATATAAGAAAAAGGCCCAAATATCAGGACTGTCCCTATAAAATCGGGACATCTGGTCACCCTAGTAAGGGGTGCTTTCCCCTCAGTCAGTGCTGACCCCAGTGACCCAGCCTGGTGCCAGGGGTACCTGGCCAGCTGCAGGAAAGGATATGGATATGTCAGTACGGGCACACTTTCCATGGAGTCGCTGCTGTCTCCAGTGCAGTGCTGGGGAAGTTTGTGGCACCAGGAACAGTGTGGGTCACTTAGTAGAGGTGAGTTCACCTCTGAGTCAGTATTCACCCCTGATCCCCAGTCTGGTGCTGGGAGATGGTGTGCTGCTGGAAGTTGTTGGGTTTTAGCTAAATCAAAGCTGAGGTCCTCATCATTTGTGGTCATTAAAGATCCAGTGTCACTTTTGTGAGAGTCAGGATATTGAGGTCATGGTATGGCAGTAACTGCAGCAAATTTTCCCCTGTAGTGGCAGCTGGAGAAGTTCATCTTCACTTTACCGTCTATACACTGTTTTGTAGTGCCAGTGGCTGCTGAATTCAACCCAGGAGGCTGCTGCACTATAGGGGAAAGGATCCCTTTACAGATAATATGTAAAACTTCTTGAGACCCTTCAGGATTGAAGCTACAACTAGAATTACCTTCTGGTACAATCACTGAAAGTGGGGCGACTCAGCACATAATTCATGGAAAGAAACTGCCCTTCTCTGGTGCTGCTCCTCCAACAAGACTAAATCAGAAGAATTGTGTACCTGTATACATAAACCTTCATCGGCACATATTATATATAGCCCTTTATATAGGGTGGGAGGCAAAGTATTGTCATGAATCAAAAACTATCTAAGAGCTAGGAAGGAGAATAGAAATAAATGGTCAAATTTCATCATGGCAAAAGATGACCAGTGGGGACTTCAAGATTCAACATTAGGTACAGTGTTGTTTAATCTATTAATGCTCTGGCAAAGGGCATGCACAGTGAGCTATCAAAATTTACAGGTGACACAATGTTATTTAGATCCAGAGAAGGGTGTTAGGAACTTCAGAGAGACCTAGCCAAGTTGGGGGAATGGGCAGTATAGTGACAGATGAAGTTAAACATCAATAAATGTGAAGTAATTCACATTGGGAGGGTGGGGGACATGAACTTCTAACGCACCTTACAGAGTTTTATATTAACTGCATCAGTTCAAGAGAGGGACCTGGGCATCACTGTAGACAGCTCTATGAAGACCTGCTAAGTGTGCAGCTGCAGTCAGAAGAGCAAACAAGATGTTAGGCTGCATAAGAAACAAGATGGAGAATAATGCAGAGACTCTTATAATGCCCTTATGTACCTTTATGGACTGGCCTCACCTGGATACTGAGTTCAGTTCTGGTAACACAATCTCAAAAAGGATGTAACAGAATTTGAGGAGGTTCGGAAAAGGGCTACAAGAATGATAACGGGCCTGGAGAAACTCTTATGAAGAGCGGTTAAAATTATTGTGATTTGTTTACTTTGTCAAGGACACCAATAAAAGGGACATGATAAAAAATCTAAAATAAAGAATGGTTTAGAGAACGGAGATCAGGAGCTTCTCATCTCCTGATCTCATAACACAAGAACAAGGGGAAACTCATTGACATTGAAATGTGGGGAATTTAAAACCACTAAAAGGAAATGCTATTTCATACAATGTGTAATTAGACATTGGACCTCACTGCCACATGATATTGTTGAGGACAAAAATTTAGCAAGAGTCGAGGAGGGGATGGATTAGGCAGTGTAGCCTATGGAATAGAGTGCTGGACTGGGATTTAGGAGACCTGCAGTCTATTCCTAACTCTCCCACTGGCCTGTTGGGTGATGGACAAATCACTTCAGCTCTCCGAGTCTGACTTTTCCCATCTGTGAAATGGGGACAGTGATATTGATCTGCTTTGTAAAACGCTTTGAGATCTATTGATGGAAAGTGCTATATAAGAGCTAGGTGATATTATTATTTCTATTAATAACAAGACCGTCCAGAGTTGTCATAATTAATGCGAAGAACGAGAGTATTGAGAAGGAGACAAACCTCCTGTTTCAGGACTAAAGTCAATCTCCACTATTAGGGGTTAGAATGAGACCTTCAGAAAGTAGACTGTCCCACATCTGCTATTGTGGGTTCTTGCACCTTGCTTTAGGCACCTGGTGGTGCTGGCTGATGCCCGAGATAGGATATTGGACTTGGTGGACCAAAGGTCTAACCCAGTGTGGTAATTCCTATGTATGACTGCACAGATCCTGTGATGATTATGGTAATACAGAACATACATGGAAGGTGCAAAGTTAAGATTACGACTCATATGCAATTGGAATTTTAACCTTAATGTTTCATAATATGCAGGGGAGAGGTTTGTATCTAATCTATAGTGTTTGTGAGTATCCTTTGACAGGGCCTAAAGAGCCCAAAGCCATGATGGTGATGCTACTCTAATAATCGGTTCATTAATAATATTCTCCAGGTGACTGAGGTTGTAGCTCTCACCAGACTGAGACTGTTGTTCTGTGTACTGTAAACTCTTGACAGTGGGAGCCAGGCAGAGTAAGGGCCAAGTGCGATCACAGTGGGATCTTCCAGGCGTATCTCTCCCCTTCACCAGAGCACTCCTGTGGGACAAAGTACTGTGGGATTCATTCCATTAGCATAAATGACTCTTTTTGTAACCTCAGTTACTCGATTCTCTATTTCTGATTTAAATAATTTTCGACAGTAATAGTAAAGAACCCACCCCCCACCTGTGCATTTGAACCCTTTGCCTGTGCAGAAGAGGCCTGTGGAACTGGCTTCTTCTGAACAGACTCTACAGAGGGAGCTCTCTGTAGTGGGCCCTTCAGGTATGAGACCGACACACTCATATTCAAAGAGTCTTTGGGGTAACCTATATTTCCCTGAGCTGCCTTGGCCTTGGACCCACCAGGGATGTAGATCTCAGGAAAGATCAAGAGGGAAAGGCTATGGATCCCAGTAGGTAGTGTCAGTCTACAGCTTCTGAGGCTCATTTTCTACACTGGCTGCTCAATATGGGTATTAATTTTCTAGGCCAGGCTCCCCCCTTTGGATATTGCTCTCCTTGGTGTTTTGATCCATCACCTCCTGGGCTCTGGGCCTTCAGAGAACAGGCAGACTGACTTTCTTCACCAGTCAGCATCTCACTTGGATATTTTGTTAGGATCTGCAGCTTCTGAGAGGGCCAACATGGGACGATGACATACTCTTCTGTGGCCTTTATTTGCAGAATTCCTAATTACAGGCAGCTGTGGGTTTCTGCTCTGCTTGGACGACAGCAAACTCCTGGTCACAGTGTAACCTCAAAGGTGAGAAGTCAGAGTTTCTTGACACTGTTAGGGATGCAAGGTGGGTGAGGTAATAGATTTTATTGGGCCTACTTCTGTTGGTCAGAGAGACAAGCTTTCAAGCCACAGCGAGGTCTTCCTCAGGATCTGAAACACACAGGTTTCTTCTCTTGGTCCTATGATGTCACAGTTTTGCTGGAGGATCTAGACCCAATTTTAATTTTAGTTTTGTGTTATGTACATTTTTTCTTTTAGAACCGTTGTTTCTGAAGTTGACTGAGGTTTGCCCTTCGGTTTGAGATAGTGCTGAAACTGACCTGGTTCTATTCCTCTCCAGGAATCCTTCTCATGACAGATTGGTATGGGATGAGGTCCAATCTCTTTTGGAAATGGAGACTATATAATTGGTGCTGGTGCTAGAAGCCTACTGCCTCTCAGAGCAGTGTAGTCCACACTTCAAGTCTCACTATTGGGCCAGGATTATTACCTTTCAGGATGTATACTTCCGTATCAGCATGAGGCAGAAGCACAGGCAGAGCAGAGAGGACTCTCGGTCAGTGCAGAGTAATATGCGTAAGGCTAGCGGCAGCCACAGGTGTATTTGCTGAACAGCTGTCTGTAGCAGATACCAACCTTCATCATCAGGGCCTGCAGATGTCATTGTATTTGGCGACTGGCTTCTAACATCCTGAATGTATCAGGACATGATTCATGTTCTAAAGATCATTTGTTCTCTGTTCAGCACACTTAGGTTAGAGTGAACGTAGGAAAATTGATCTTAGTGCCTATAAAAGGGCCCCCTTCTCTGAGGCCCCACTCCTGCTCGCTCTCCCCCACCCTCCCTTTCACTGGGCTGGGGCAGGGGGTTGGGGTGTGTGTGGGGGGTGTGAGGGCTCTGGTTGGGGGTGCGGGCTTTGGGGTGGGGCCAGGGATGAGCGGTTTAGAGTGCAGGAGAAGGCTCCAGGCTGGGGCAGGGGGGTGGGGTACAGTGTCCCGGAAGCGCTTACCGCAGCTCCCAGGAAGCGGCTGCCAGATCCCTGCAGCCCCTAGACGCATGGGCGGCCAGGGAGGCTCCATGTGCTGCCCTCGCCCCTGCAGATCCCATTGGTTGCAGTTCCTGGCCAATAGGCGCTGTGGAGCTGGCCCTACGGGTGGGGGCAGCACACGAAGCCTCCATGGCTGCTTATGCCTCTAGGGGCTGCAGGGACCTGGCGGCCGCTTCCAGAAGCCACGTGGAGCTAGGGCTGGCAGGGAGCCTGCCTTAGCCCTGGGCCCCCGCTGTGCTGCCGACCAGTCTTTTAATGAAAACCGGATGCCTGGCAACCCTACCCTTGGAAGAAGTGGTTTCAAATTCTAAGAGATAGTCTCTAAGACCATGTCTCAAGGTAGAGGCTCATCTTGTATTGCACAGGGAGCTTGCACTACTTGTGAACTGATTGGGACTGAGGGCTGTCTGGGTTGGTTTATACTCTTCTTCCGCTGATCCGAAGGAAGGCAGTGGAAGTTCTCATAGGACAACATTCTGTGATGATGATTTATCTGAAAAGAATGGGAGATCGTAGTCTCTCTGTCAACAAGCAACATATCTCTGGGGCTAGTGCATCCATAACAGGGTAATGCTTTCAACTTGCATTTTGGCTGGAAGGAAGAACACCCCAGCAGATATGAAGCACAAGATGCAATCAACATGAGTGGGCTACAAGAACCCTGTAATGAATTTTATTTTATTGGGTCAAATGGAGTGACTTGGATCTCTTTGCTCTGAGTCAGAATACATGTCTCATGTTGTACTCTAGGTTCCCAGTTTGATGTTAAGTGAGTATATTGCACCGGGGATATGAATAAGAACATAAGAACGGCCATACTAGGTTAGACCAAAGGTCCATCTAGCCCCGTATCCTGTCTTCCGACAGTGGCCAGTGCCAGGTGCCCCAGAGTGAATGAACAGAACAGGTGATCATCTAGTGATCCATCCCCTGTCGCCCATTCCCAGCTTCTGGCAAACAGAGGCTAGGGACACCATCCCTGCCCATCCTGGCTAATAGCCATTGATGGTCCTATCCTCCATGAACGTATTTAGTTCTTTTTTGAATACTGTCTGTCATTCCCCACATCTCTCTTTCTTATTGCTAGTTCTCCAGAACTTTTGGCAGGAACTCAGCAGAGTGATTCTGGCTGCTCCAGTTGCTGACCAGGTGCAATTCTATTAGCCCCAGTTACACTTGGTGCTTCTCCTGAGCATGGATCTCTTGCCTCTACACTCAGATCAGAAAACTATTCATCTGAGAGCATGGTTACAGGGCTGTTAAAAGAGGATCCTTGTATTTCTCTGGGAAAGGCTCTTCTGTACTTGTAGAATCATGTCTGTGAAATAGAAATGATGTAAGCATTCAAGAGCCTCTAGAGACGATTCCAGTCTCTTGTGCCTTTACCAGTCATTTTAGAATTTTCTTTCTCCTAGATGGATTGGAATTTCTCCTGTCTGCCATCTTTGCTTCCATATGCCTGTGCAGAGGGTCTGTCTCTTGTCATCCTTTCCAAGACAGTATATAGCTTTCTTTGATAGGATAACGAGTCTTGTGGATAAGGGAGAAGCTGTGCATGTGGATATGGTATACCTAGACTTTAGTAAGGCATTTGATACGGTCTCGCATGATATTCTTATCGATAAACTAGGCAAATACAATTTAGATGGGGCTACTATAAGGTGGGTGTATAACTGGCTGGATAACCGTACTCAGAGAGTTGTTATTAATGGTTCCCAATCCTGCTGGAAAGGCATAACGAGTGGGGTCCTGCAGGGGTCTGTTTTGGGACCGGCTCTGTTCAATATCTTCATTAACGACTTAGATATTGGCATAGAAAGTACGCTTATTAAGTTTGCGGATGATACCAAACTGGAAGGGACTGGAACTGCTTTGGAGGACAGGGTCATAATTCAAAATGATCTGGACAAATTGGAGAAATGGTCTGAGTTAAACAGAATGAAGTTTAACAAAGACAAATGCAAAGTGCTCCACTTAGGAAGAAAAAATCAGTTTCACACATACAGAATGGGAAGAGACTGTCTAGGAAGGAGTACGGCAGAAAGGGATCTAGGGGTTATAGTGGACCACAAGCTAAATATGAGTCAACAGTGTGATGCTGTTGCAAAAAAAGCAAACATGATTCTGGGATGTATTAACAGGTGTGTTGTGAGCAAGACACGAGAAGTCATTCTTCCGCTCTACCCTGCTCTGGTTAGGCCTCAGCTGGAGAATTGTGTCCAGTTCTGGGCACCGCATTTCAAGAAAGATGTGGAGAAATTGGAAAGGGTCCAGAGAAGAGCAACAAGAATGATTAAAGGTCTTGAGAACATGACCTATGAAGGAAGGCTGAAAGAATTGGGTTTGTTTAGTTTGGAAAAGAGAAGACTGAGAAGGGACATGATAGCAGTTTTCAGGTATATAAAAGGGTGTCATAAGGAGGAGGGAGAAAACTTGTTCACCTTAGCCTCTAAGGATAGAACAAGAAGCAATGGGCTTAAACTGCAGCAAGGGAGGTCTAGGTTGGACATTAGGAAAAAGTTCCTAACTGTCAGGGTGGTTAAACACTGGAATCAATTGCCTAGGGAGGTTGTGGCATCTCCATCTCTGGAGATATTTAAGAGTAGGTTAGATAAATGTCTATCAGGGATGGTCTAGACAGTATTTGGTCCTGCCATGCGGGCAGGGGACTGGACTCGATGACCTCTCGAGGTCCCTTCCAGTCCTAGAATCTATGAATCTATATTAAAGGGCCAGTGAATGTGTTTATTCAACATCATGACCCATGAATCTATGAGATGGAAATCTTGGTTCCCTCAATGCTTATCCTGTCTTTTGAGTCAATCTGCTGTTGAGGCCAAGAACTTAACAGGACTCCAAGAAGGGTCGGTCAGTTAGATGAATAACAAGGAGAATCAGAGCTATAACAGTAATGATTTTAAAAAAGCTTTGGAAGGGCTGTAACTGCTGCTGCTCCTGGGCCACAAGCGGACCTAACTGATAGCAGTAGGAGTAAAGTGTCCCTGGGGCAGACTATCCCAGAACTGCCTGCTGCAGGATTTCTTCCTCTGAAGCAGCTGATCTTGGCTAAAGTCAGCAACAGGACATGTGGCTAGATGGTCCACTGGTTTGATGCAATCGGAGAACTGTGTTCTTTGGATAATGGTCCCTATGCGTATTCGCATGCGCCCCAGGGGCCTGAGTCCAGAAGATTTTTGCTAGCAGTGTCCACTGGTCCATACCTGTGTCCCACTTCTCATCATGTTCCAAACTGAGAGTATAAGGGGCAGCATGTACCGACTGCCTCTCCGGTTCCTTTCTGCCAACCATGGTCTGAGACAGCAGTTCTTCAGTGTCTGTAGTGTTTGCTAGCTTCCGCTGCGTCAAACTGTAAATAGCTCTTAGATAATAGTTTTAGATAGTTTTTAGCAGTTGGGGCCAAGATCCCAGGATTCAAGAGCTGAATTTCCTGGGGTCTTCTCAGTCAACGACGACCATGTCAAATTCCTCTGCTGCTTCAGGGAAGCTCACAGCCCATCAAAGTGCAGCATTTGCTGTTCTTTCCCAAGCCAAACCTGTCAAGCCTGTGAGTACAGGCTTCAGAAATTCTTAATAGCTTATGTTATGAGGCCCCAGTCTGATCCTGGTCCATCAGACCCCCTCGCCCCCCAGTACATTCTGCATAGAAACTGAGTAGCTCCCCTCCAAGCACAGTGATCTCTGGCTCCTGGGCTGATAGGAGTAGAACTAAGAACTTCTTCAAAAAAGAGGAAAGAGATGGATAGGAAACACTCTCCCAACAAGTGAGTGAAATCCCCCTCCATGTCCTCATCCAAGAAGAAGACCTCTTTGCCGACACCTTCCAAGTCAGGTGAGACATCGCATGTCAGGAGCTCACAAAGAACGTGGTACTAATCTCCTGGCTCTGAAGAGCAACAGCATCCCAAAACCAGTGTTATCTGCAGGAGCGGGACTGTCCCAAATACAGTGAGAGAGAAATGAAAGTGGACAGTTCCCACACTGATGGCACCATCACACCATGGTAAGGAGTTGTTGGTATCAAAGACCATTGTCATTGGTGCTGCCAAAAAAAAAAAAAAAAAAAAGAGTTCTTGCCCTCCCCTTGCGTCTGGGGATAGATACACTGCTTCTGAGGGCACTGCTAGCTTCTCAGGCCTGGAATCCCTGATTCTCTTATGGGAGATCTCCACACCAGCCGTCCAGCGCATGGGGGGAAGGGAGAGTCACTCACGAGATCCTGGGTACCAACAGCACTCCCCACGGAGTCGGAAGTTTCTCTTTGTGGTGGCCATCACTTCAGCCAGAAGAGTAGGTGAGTTTGGAGGCTCCTATGACTAATCTACTTTACATGATCTTTTGTAGGGATTCCTAGTGATTATTCCTGAAATTCACCCTCACAGTGACCTTGGAATGCCATTTAAATTAGACTATTTGCTTACTTGTCTTCTTCACAAAGCTGCATGCCTCTGCTGAGGATAGCAAGCTGTTCTCTCTAGATGTGCAAGGATTGGCATTCTACCTGCAAAAGACCCTTTCAGAAATAGCCTAGATTATTTGTGTCCTTCGCAGAATGTCAGAGGGGGTGCCTGCTCTCCTTCCCCTTTGCTGGCTCTCCAAGGGTTATTAGCAGTCTAAAGGTACTAGAGGAGTGTATGGTCCATGCTGGCCCTTATGCCCTGGGTTTGGAGCACAAGGAGGAATGGGGTGCAAGTACAGACCAATGGAACTGCTAACAAGAATCTTCAAATCTTAGGTGCATGGAGCACATGGGCACCAGCAGTGAAATAGAGCTAGAGTCTACATATCTCAAAGAACTCCAGATAACACCTAATTTAACCTTGGTAAATCACACTGAGTTACAGCGGATGAGGGAAATTAATCCTGCCTGCTAACTTCAGCATGTGCTCTGCCCCACTCTGGAACAAATTGGCTAGGGAGGTTGTGGGTTCTCTGTCATTGTCTAACCTGCTCTTAAAAATCTTCAAACACCTGTCAGAGATGGGCTAGATAATACTTAGTCCTGCCTCAGTGTGGTGGGTCAGGACTAGCTGCTCTATCAAGCTCCCTTCTCGTCTTACATTCTATGATTCTAAGTCAGACTGTGAGTCAGAAAACTTCCTGAGAATGACAAAAAATTCTCCTCAAGGACTGCATTGTCCCCAGTGAAGGGCAAGCACAGTTGAGTCAGCTCCCATTAGTTAGCTCTCAGAGCCCCATAGCAACCACAACTTGGCTACCTTCCCAAGCTACATCTCCCTGGCAACTGCACTGAAACTAGATAACAACATGAGTGGGCAGGTGAGGCCCCAGTGCCGGCTGGCATTTTATGAGCATAGGGGAGAGCCCACACAGGCTACAGTGTTGGACTCTGGGGTGGCAACCTGTGCTGGGCCAGACCAAGGCTGGTTTGTTTTTGTGTGGAAAGGGCATGACCCTGGCCTGTTAGAAGCTGAGAGTTAAACTACACCCTTGAACATGACATGAGGCCTTGGAACCAAGGGGAAGGGGAAAGTCTGCAGCAAAGTGACGCACTAGGGGCGGAGCTGTTGGCAAAACCCCATCAGGCTTTTTCCTCCCTTCTATTCCCCTTGTCTCTTCCTAGGCCAAAGGACCCTTCATCACCGGAGTGAGACTCTGGAGACAGTGATCCTGGTAAATCCCAATGTGGACAGCATCGTTTCTGAGGTAAGGACCAAGAACGGCCTCTTGCAATGGGACGACACCGGCATTTTCTCCACATCAGCTGTTCTGCCTATGCTGACCCAAGCGCAGCCAAAGCATTAGCTCATTAATGGAGCATTTCCCACCCTTCGTGAGCAGTTTTCCCAGACTTGGTGTGCAGCCAGCAGAATTATTTCCAGGCTGTGTGCCCGGTGTGCTTACCCAGCAGGAAGATCCATGCTGCACCCATTGCCATATGTTCCAGGTTATTTCTAGATAAAGGAGCACATGCCAGTGCCATGCCACACCTTAACCCTGTGGAAGAATGCTAATTCCTGGGAACTGCCTAATTTCTAGAGCCTTTTTGAAGCTCTTCTACCAGGAAGGAGGGAGGGCTTCAGCCAGTGAGAGACGGTGGAGCTGGATGGGATTCCTGAATGGAGCAAGCTTTGTCAACACCCTGCTGCCGGAAACTTCTCCTTATCCCTGGCATCTGTTGATTCTTGTCCCAAAGAGAGGCTGAGGATTGGGAGCAAGGGTATGCAGCTGCTTTGGAGGTGGGGTTTGCAAAAGGGCTTCAGGAACATGTGTACTTAACTCCCTTGTGCTTTTTTGAAAAGCCCAGCCTGGCTTGGAGCTGGGTGAGGCAGGCAGCAGAGGCATCGTTGAGTGCTTCTGTCTCTGCGAGCAACCAGCCTTTATGTAGAAAAGCCCTGCTTTGACCAGCTGCTTGGGCCTGAACTCTTAGCATGACTTAGCCATATTACTGCTCTAGACCAGAGACTAGACTCTCTGGATTCTGTCACTGGTTGAGACTGTGGAACTGATGAGAAACCCAGAGAACCATAGAACTCCAAACCTGAGCATTGACAACTTTCTGTCTTACGGTAACAGGTCCGATCGCTGGTATGTGATTCATCTGCCCACAAACTATTGCTCCTGTGTGGTCAGAGCTCAGACCAAGAAGGAGACCTGATCCTGCAAACTGGGACCTTCACTTATCAGAAATTTGCTGAGATAATTGCAGATCCAGAGGTGAGTATGAATAATAATTCAGGGATTCACCTCCAGCTGGCAGAGACCAGGGGGCCTGGGCTCCATTTCCAGCGCACAGGTGCCCTGGCATGCTGGTCAGAAGCCTGGCTCTCGATTCTCCTAGTTCTTGAACTAAATTACTATAGGGTGTTGGGCAAGTCACTGGTCAAAATTTTCCAAAGTGACTAGTGATTTGGGGGTGCTTTAATTTTTGTGTGCCCAGTTTATGACACCTTAAGGTTGCCTGATTTCCAGAAGTCAGGTGATCTGACTTTTCTGAAAATCAGGTCCCTTTAAGGTATCGCAGCTTGGGCACTCAAATATTGAAGCCACCACAATCATGTGCCACCTTGGAAAATGTGGCCCGCTTCCTTAGTTTTACTGTTTATCCAGTGAATGTAATATATATATATATATATATATATATATATATATATACACACACATACACACACACACACACACACACACACACACTCTACAGTTTGGGAGAGTTAATTAGTGTGTGTATAAAGCTTTGAGATCTTTGGATAATTAGAAATGCAATGTAGTATTTATTTAGCTGTATTCTAGTTCCTCTCTAAAAAATTCTCATTGCCACTCAGATACACTATTTTGTGTCTTTGATGGTTTCAAGCCCTACTCCAGATGTCTCTGGTCTGGTTGCAATATTCACTAAGCACTAGGGCCCACATTTTCAAAATTGTATGCACACGATTTGAATGTGCATTTGTGGTAGTGAGACATTCAGCTAACTGGCTAGGATGGTAGGTTGACCGCCTGGACACAATCGCTGTAATTGCATGTATAGGCCTGGAAATCTGGATTTCAGAGTTTATTTTTCTCAATCTATTCTCTTGATTTTCTCAACTTGACTATTTGCTTCCATTCCTTCATGGGGCCAGATTGTCAAGACATCAGCTAAGTAAGGGCTCTTTCAGCAAAAGCACCCCATGCAAAATATTATCACTAACTTTCATAAAATGTAAGCCGTTTAATTTTTAATATGACTTTAGTCAATATATTTGCATATCTGCATAGTTCTAAGGACTCCTGAAACAGATATTAACTCTCATCTCTATATTTTTAATCAGATGATAGATCCCCACACTTGCCAAATCAGCAATGGGGTCCCAGCCTTTTAAAATCTGGGTCAGGAGAGACAATGAATCTGAGTAGAAAAGAAAATCCCAGAGTCAAGGAACAAAAGTTTCAATAACTAGGAAACTGGGAAATTACTCAAAGAAGAAGATGGGATAATGGCCAGCCAGTGAGAGTTGATAGGAAACCACGAGAGTGTGCTTTGGAAAGAGTGGGGCTGAGGGAGAGGATTCCCAGACCAATAGGAAACAATTGCTTTTACACACCCCATGATTAGGGGCAGATTGTGCCCTTGTTGGCAGGGGGGAGAGGACAAGGAGGCCCCTCCCTTTGTGTCTCTGCTCTGCATGAGAGCCAGTCAGACTTGCAGTCCTGGCATTAAGGAAGCAAAAGAGCTCATCCTGGCTAGCCCCCCCCCCCCCCCCAGTAGCATTAGGCTTTGAAAGAGAGAGAGCAAGGCCCAGGCTCTGGCCCATACCTCACATTGGCCAAAGTTGGCCCAACAGCTGCATTCGCAGGGGCCTGCTAGAGGCATTGTGCCTGTCTGAAGGAGTGATGCAGCTCGGCATTGCCCTCTGTCATGGCCTCTTTTGTAATATGTCAGTGGAGTCCTTAATGGTCTCACATTAATCGTTGCTTTAAAAAAAATTAAATGCTGCAATGTCTCACTACTGTGTCTGACTGTGATTGTCCTTGTCTGTCTCAATAGGTTGCCCAGCTTCTCAGCAACACTGATCCAGATAACAAGGCCTCCCTCACTGTTTCCTGTTTGGGAGAGGGAGACTGGAGCAACCTTGGACATCCCCAGTTCCAGCAGCTTATTAATCTGAAACTGAACCCTGACCCAGTTCTGCCTGAGATGGATGGGGTCTCTGAGTTTGCAGAGTACGTCTCTGAGACTGTGGATGTGCCAACTCCATTTGATCTTCTGGAACCTCCCACTTCTGGAGGCTTTCTGAAACTGTCTAAGCCCTGCTGCTACATATTCCCCGGTGGGAGAGGGGACTCTGCTCTGTTTGCTGTCAATGGATTTAACATCCTAGTGGATGGTGGCTCTGAGAGGAAATCCTGCTTTTGGAAGCTGGTCAGGCATCTGGACAGAATTGACTCCATTCTCCTGACGCACATTGGGGCAGACAACCTGCCTGGCATTAATGGGCTTCTGCAGAGGAAGATTGCTGAGCAGGATGAGGAGCAGTCTCAGGGCTCCACCAACTACAGTGACTGGATGAAGAACCTCATCTCTCCAGAACTTGGGGTTGTTTTTTTTAATGTTCCTGAAAAGCTTAAGATGCCTGAATCATCCATGAAAGTCAAGAGAAGCATTGAAGAGGCTTGCCTGACATTGCAGTACCTGAATAAACTCGGCATTAAATCAGAGCCCCTCTACAGGGTGGTGAGCAACACCATCGAGCCCATTACTCTGTTCCACAAGATGGGGGTTGGTAAGTTGGACATGTACATTCTGAATCCTGTCAAGGACAGTAAGGAGATGCAGTTTCTAATGCAGAAATGGGCTGGGAATAGCAAAGCAAAGACAGGCATCATTCTAGCAAATGGGAAAGAAGGTGAGATTTCTGTCCCCTATCTGACCTCCATCACAGCCCTGGTGGTTTGGCTGCCAGCAAGCCCAACAGAAAAAATAGTAAGAGTTTTGTTTCCTGGAAATGCTCCACAAAATAAAATATTGGAAGGTCTTGAGAAGCTCAAGCATCTGGATTTTCTGAGGTACCCAGTAGCTACTCAGAAGGATATGTCTTCTGGCCTACCTCCACCTTCTCTGAAGCCGACCAAGATTAAACAGCGAACTGACAGCAAAGAGAGTCTGAAATCTTCCCCCAAGCCAGTTGCAACAAAGCAGGCTAGAAAAGAAGAGGCAAGTGAGGATGGGGCTAAGGAGATAAAACCAGAGATAGTAAAGGAGGCCAGAACTGAGAAAAAAGTGAAAGAACATACTGAGAAAATTCCTGAGAAACCTGCTAAACCTGAAAAGATAAAGACAGAATCAAGTGATGCCCTCAAAGCTGAGAAAAGGAAACTAACCAAAGACAAGATTGGCAAGAAGCACCTCAAAGAGAAAGTGTCTAAACTGGATGAGAAGAAGGACAAAGAAAAGAAAGAGATTAAGAAAGAGAGAAAGGACTTTAAAAAAGATGATGGAAAGAAAGAAGAAAAAAAAGATTCAAAGAAAGAAGCCAAACCAGACTTGAAAAGAATTTCTAAACCAGATTTAAAACCGTTTACCCCAGAAGTGAGGAAAACATTATACAAGGCAAAAGTTCCAGGTAGAATCAAAACTGAGAAAACCCGAGTCAAAGCTGAAAAGGAAGCACCTTTGGAACAGAAGATGTCACCAGTGCAGAAGAGACCTGTACAGCAAGAGCCAGGAATGGCTGACATGGCTAAGCAGAGATTAGTCCTGTCTTCACCAGAGGACCTGACCAAGGACTTCGAGGAGTTGAATCATGAAGAGAAGGTGGAGCTGCAGGTGGCTCAGGAAATGACTGATATTGAAGCAAGTGATGCAGTCATGAGAGGACCTGAAACTGAAGGAAAGAGGGTCCCTGTGAGGACTGCTCAGGGTCACCTTGGTGAAGCTCTAATTTTGGAAGAGAACATCGTGATGAAGGTGACTCCTCTAGATTCCCCAGATGAGAGAATCATCACTATTGATAGGGAAGGAGAGTTGCCATGTGAGGAAAAGCCAGTCCATCAGCTGGAGGTGAGAGCAGGACAGGCTGAAACATTTGAGGATGAAGGAGCAGCCCTGGAGGAACCTCTTGAGATGGGAGAGTTTGCAGAAAAAGCTGAAAGAAAGGAGGAAGCCAAGCTACTACCAGAGGTTCACAAAGATGAGAGAGGGCAGGTACCAACACACACAGAAGCAGCAGCAAGAGAAGCTCAGACCCCAGAACTCAAAGAGAAGGAAGAAGAGCAGAAAATATCTTTGGACAGAAAGCAGAGGGAAGGAGAAATGAAGACTTGTGAAAAGTACATTGAGGGGATAGATACAGGTGAGGAAAGTGAGAAGGAAAAGAGAGAGAATGTGATAGAAAAGGCAGAACTGGAAGAAACAGAAGAACAATACACAGAGGAAAAGGACATGAAGACTAAAGAGTTCTATCAGCTACACCAGGATGAGGAGAAGGGCACAAAATTCACTGCTAAAGAAAAGAAAAGAGAGTTCAGTGAGGAAATCGGTGAGAAAAGTAAGTTACTTGAAAAGGAGGTAACTAAGGAGGAGTCCTATCTGAGAAGTGCACTTGTGCCCCCAGGCGCCACAGCAGAACACATTTCATACATCCAGGATGAAACCATCCCTGGCTACTCAGAGACCGAACAGACCATTTCTGATGAGGAAATACATGACGAACAGGAAGAGAGGATCCCACACTTGAAGTATGATGTTAGTGCATATGATATTTCTGTGCCTGATCACCCAGGCTCTTTTGAAGCAGTACATGGTATCCAAGCCACCTCCACTACTGATATTGCTGCCAAGGGCTACATCAGCCAAGAATCTGAAATCCTTGTGTATCCTACAAGCATTGTAGCAGCCCCACTGGCTGAAGAGGAGCATGTGTCCTCTGCCACGTCTGTTACAGAATGTGACAAGCTTTCCTCTTTTGCCACTTCAGTAGCAGAAGATCAGTCTGTTGCATCCATAACAGCTCCACAAACAGAAGAGACTGGCAAAAGCTCGTTACTTCTGGACACAGTAAACAGCATACCCTCCTCTCGGACTGAAGCCACCCAAGGCCTAGACTATGTGCCCTCTGCTGGCACAATCTCTCCAACATCCTCCTTAGAGGAGGACAAATGCTTTAAATCTCCACCTTCTGAAGACTTCCAGGCGTTAGCAGAAGGAGAGAGAAAATTCAAAGCTCATAAGAAGGGCCTGCAAGAAGAGGCGGAAGAGGAGGAAGAAGAGGAAGAAGATGAGACTCCAAATATTGAGATGCCTGAGAAACTCAGAGGGCATTATGGTGCCCAGCTGTTTACTCAACAAGGGCACCTGGCTGATGTTTTAATTGAATCCCGCACAGAAGCGTCCATGTTGCTATTATCCACAGAGGAAACACAGCTTTCCCAGGTAGACTCCAGTTCTGGAGAAGCTGAGGAACGATGCATAAGTCCTGATGATAGCACAGTCAAGATGGCATCTCCAACACAATCTGGCCCCACTAGTGCTGGACACACACCTTTCCATCAGTCCCCTGTGGAAGAAAAACTGGAAACTGTAGAAGCGGAGTTATTTGAAAATGCTTCTGTAAAGAAAGGCAAAGGACAAACTTCTGGTGTAGAAAAAGGAGCAGAGAGCGAATTTGAACCACTTAAAAAAGCTGAGGCACCTGTGGCTAACGATATCCCTGAAAAAGAATTGCCTTCTGTTATACAGGAGAAGCCTGGCTTAGCTAGCAAAGTGCTACTGCCTATGGAGTCCATGTTTCCCAGAAATGAAAAGCAGGAACTGCCCATTGGAAAGGAACAGCTGCTACACATTTCTTATCACAAACAGGAAACCATTGAAATTAGTGAAAAGGATGATTCCAAACTGTACATTCCCAGCACTGACATTATTTCAAAGCCAGAAAAGGAGGCGGAGCTTAAAGAAACTGAAGTGACGCAAGACGTTTCACTAGAATTTGCAAAATACACAGCTAAAGAGCCAGTTTCTACCAAAGAAATATCTCCCAAAAATGCTGAGGTTCCACAACAAAGCCAACTTGAAAGTGATAAATCTTCACAAATTTCCATTAAAGAAATATCTCCAGATGATTCCAAATCACTTTCTTTTGGAGAAGAAAGTCTTTGTAAAGAACAATCTTCAGATATTTCCATTAGAGAAGCTTCTCCAGAAGAAGAGAAACCACTATATTTCACAGGCCAGACCTTAGAAAAAGAAAAATCTACTCACATTTTCATTAAAGACATTTCTCCAGAAGACACCAAATCAATTTCTTTCACTGAAGAGAGTCCTGGTAAGGAAACATCTCCAGACATTATCATTAAAGGAACTTCTCCAGAAGACACCAAGTCTCTTACTTTTACAGAAAAGAGCCCTGATAAAGAAACATTTCTAGCCACATCCACTAATGAATTCTCCCCAGAAGCGGTCATACCCCTGCATTTCATGCAGCAGAGCCCAGCTACAAGTGAAAAATCAATGGAAACTCCTGCCAAAGATATTAAAGAAAAACCAAAATTCCCTCTTTGCCCAGAACACAGCCCAACTAAAGATATGCTACCCACAGACATTTCTTCTGCGGAAATATCTCCAGAAGATACCAGATTGTTTTCTTTAACCGAAATGAGCCTGGCCAGGGAAAAAGCTTTAGAAATGTGCTTTCAAGAAACTTTTCCAGATGTGAAGTTCTTACACTTCACAGAATCCAGACGAATTCAGGATAAAGAGTCCTCAGACTTTTGCTCTGAAGATGTCAAATCTTGTGATTTCATGGAAGAGACACAAACTAAAGAAGAAAAATCTCCAGAAATGGAAGATATTTATATGAAAAATCTAAATTATGAGAAGAAAGTGTGGTTTCCAGAGGAGATGGAAGAGAGAAGAAGTAAGGAAAGCCAACAGAAGTATGATAAGGAAAGAGAGAGCACTTTTTTGGATGAGGTTCAGGAATATGAAAAAAAATCTTCTCTTACCGTAACAGAAGAGGAAAAGATTATACATTCTATGGCATATGAAGGTTATGCCTCGGAAACAGTAGAGAAGAAAACTTCAGACTCTGAATATGGATATTTCCAGGAAGAAAATGCCCCCAGGCAGGCAGGCTATCTGCCTAAGAAGGAAGATTATCTTTGTCATGGTGAAGACAAGCCTGTACCTCAAGAAACAGAAGCTGGACATTTCAAAGTAGATTCCGCAGAAGCACAAGAATTTGCACTGCGGGAGGACAAAGGACTTTCACTGGAAGCAAATAAAATGGAAATAGCCCCTACTGAGATCACCTCTTCTGAAAAATCAGAAGTCGTTAGAGCAACCCCATCTTCTCAGCATGTCTGTATAGAAGAAAAACAGGTCAAACCATCAAGTGCAGCAAAAGGAAGGGAAGAATCGTTGTTCCCATCTAAACAAGATTACTCCTACTTGGATCATGAGGAGAAAGCAGTCCTGGATCTATATGCTAAATCATTAGACCGAGCACTGACAGTATCTCCTCTGCCTGCATCATCTAGTGCTCTAGAAAAGGAGGTGGACACAAGTACACGAGAACTAGAAAAACATTTCATGACAGACCAAAGCAAACCAGTTTTGCAGGCTGAAGTTCTGCAGGGGGCCACAGTGGAGCTATCAGATGCTGATGCTTTGAACCAAGAAACATCAGACTCTAAATACATGCTAGACATAGAGCAGAATGCTGAAAGCAAATCCACGGAGGCTCACGATGATCCTAGAGGAAGCAAAGAGCAGAGTGCATCAGCATTTGCTCTTCTGTACTCTACAAGCCCAGCAGAATATGAATATGTAGCAGCTTCCCAAAAAGACAGTGATGCAGCGTCAGAGGACAGCATGCACTCTTTTTCAGGACCATATCATCCCAAAAGCAGCAGTGACATCATAGGCCATTCTGAGGACATGGGTTCTTTCAGCCAAGTGGAATATCATTCAGAGTCTTGCACTCGGACCTCTTCCAGTCCTTCTGAGACAGAGGTCTGTGCATCCACAGGAGATGACCATGCTAACCAGCTAGAGCAGGAAGAAAGGGAACCAACTCCCTACCCTGATGAGAGGACTTTCCAGTATGCTGACATCTATGAACAGGTAGTTGTGTCTGGAGTTGGGCTTCCAAGCCTTATCCTGAAGGATGTGGACAACCTAGGTCACCCTGATAAGGAAAAGCTGGAGTCTACATTTGTGGCCTCTAGGACAGAGAAAGTATCTGTGTCTCAGAAACAGCTACTTTATCACATCTCTGCAAAAGAAGAAGAGTCCTGTCTCTACACCTCTGCTGAAAAGGAGCTGTCATCCCCAACTTCCCCCAAAGATAAAGTGGATTCTTCCTTTGCGTACACAGACATCCATGAAAGATATTCACCCCTGGCAGAGTCAGATAACCATGGGATGCCCAGTGACTTGAGATTCAAGGAAATGCAGGAAGGACAGAATGGGCTGAGCTCATCAACTGCCACACCAAAAGAACCATACTTGACCCTGCCTCCTTCCTCTCCTGGAAGCAGTGGGTGCACTCCTCCTACACACACCATAGATGCATTTTATCAAGAAAAAAGAGCTCCTTACATTGAAGCTGCTCATCCAGATGAAAACATAATTTCTATCAGCCAGGAGCAGAGGTCTCTGTCACCAATAGAGCCTCAGCCCAAAGACTTATACTACGAGAAAGCAGGACGAGCAGAAGAGAGCACCAGTGACTCAGAGTTAGAAAAAGGTGCAAAGGAGAAATCTGAAAAGGAGTCCAAATTGCCCAGCCCTCCCCAAGCACCAGAAAAAGTCAGTGAGGAGGAAGTGTATGCAGACATTTCAGTAATGGAGATGGCCCAGGTATCAGAGCTGCTTCACCAGGACAAGCACCAAGAGTCTCATTTGTCAACATCAATTGCCTCCTCCCCTTGTGATCCAATGCAGAAAGAGGAACTTGGAGTTGAGAAAACTGAAACAGCAACAGTTATAGAGGCAGGTACTGCTGGCTACAGTACCCTGACAGATACATGCAGAGATGTTTGGGCATCAGAAATGTCCTATTCAAGCCAAATTTCTTTGCAACAGGGAAAAGATGCTGAAAAGTCCCCAAAGGAAGCACCCTTTCTAGTAACAGATTATCACCGTGCAGAGATTGCTTCGGAGGGCTATGACAAAGACAAAGATATTTGCTTAAAGTCTACTGCTAAGTTTGTGAAAGAGGAACATCAAAAGGGTCTGGCACTGCAAAGTAAAGAAATAGATTTCTCTTCATCTGGGTTTGAATTTTCCTCTCTAGAAAAACATGAGCCATCCATTGTGTTTAGACATGAGATATCCTCATCAGGCCACTTAGGGGACAAATCTCTTACTTTAAAATTTCCTGATGCTTTGCCCTCAGACCAGGGGAAGAAAGATGAGTACCTGGAGGTTTCTAAAAAAGATACCAGTGTAGATTCATCTTCCCTTAGCTTTTCACCACTGAGCCCATATAAAGAAGACAAGTTGTTCTCTGGGGCTGTGGAAAGAGAAGTTGCATCCCAACAGCGGGCAAAAGATGACTGTCCCAGACTCTCTGAGGATGCCTCACCTGAAGCCACTACCCCTGTGAGACACACGACAGCAGAAAGCTTCTACTCCCACATGCTTTCTACATACGCAGGAGCAGAGCCAGACACCAGGAGCCTGTGGGATGTGTCTCCATTGATTCCAGCTGATTCTGTCAAAACATATCCAGCTGAAACTGAAGGGTTTGTGTCTGCTGAGAACCGTGGTTCTGCATTCACATGTGCTGTGGATAACACGCTGCCATGCAGAACTGAGTGCCGAAGTACACTGATGTCACCACTGTCCACAGAAAAACAAAAGCAAAGTTGTGCAGCCAGCCCAGAACACCACTCATCTGTCACTGAAATGCTTATGGCAGTAACCTCACTTCCTGATGTATTGACATCATTTCCTCCTCATCAGCAAGAAGCAGCAGCCACAGCCAATGGCCCAACAGAAGTGAGCACAAGTCCGCAAGCTTTCCAAAGTGTGCAGAGTGCAGCAGAGGTGAAAGATGAGAAAGCATTTCCTGATTCTGAGTGGACTGTGTCACCATCCTTGGGGGAAGAGGATATGGCTAGGCAGAGCCGGCCTTCTTCACTGATGTCCCCTGAGCATACCTTCCAACCCTTTTTTCCAGAGGCACAAAGGGGAGGAAGAACTGAGGACCACGGAGATGCTTCCCATGAGGGAGAGCCGTGTTTAGCAGCCAGCTCTGACAATAGGCAGAAGTTCTCTTCCTGTGAATATAAACAGAGGAAGGGTGAGCTGTCTCCATCATTCATCAACCCAAGTCCTCATGACCTCTCTGAAGACAGTGACCTCTCACAGGATGAAGGTCATCCTTCAGTGAAGGGGAGGCCACACCACACTACTGGTCCACACCACACTACTGGTAGCCATGTACAAGCCACGATGGTAGAGGAAACCCCTCCCACATCAGTGAGTGACTCTGGAACCTCCCAGTCCGACTCTGATGTCCCTCCAGAGACAGAGGAATGTCCATCCATCACAGCCGATGCTGTCATGGACTCAGATGAAGATGCAGATTTCCTCCCAGTAGACAAAGCTGTGGGTACTTCGCATCATGGCAGCACAAGGTCTAGCCATGATCCGCAACCTGTTCCAATGATAGATCCCCATCCTCATCCCCCTCATCCAGATGTCTGCATGGTAGACCCTGAAATGCTAGTAAATGAGGAAAATGTGAGCAGAACTGACAAAATATCCAAAAAGGATCTGAAAGAAAAGAGCAAAGGAGTGAGGAAGCCTTTGAGTAAACCCAAATCAACATCGCCTGCCCGGAAACTAGATGTCAAAGGGAAGCGGTCTCCCACGCCTGTGAAACAGCCATTAGACAGGTCTCCAAAATCTACCACTGCAAAAAAAGAGCGAGATGGAGGAGAGAAGCAGTCAAAACCACGTACCCAATTAGTGCAGCCCTCTCACATAGAAGAGAAGGATGAGTTATCCCGGAGCAGTCACAGCAACCCAGGCAAGACTCTTGTTAATGGCATCAAAACAAACCCTGGTAAGAAATCCCTCCCCAAAGGAGAATTCTCTTTTGCTTAAACAATAAGCAAAGCACTAACTAAAATGTACGCATTTGCTGCACCATTCACGGCACTGAGTGGCAGTTAATGGGCACTTCCTAACAAGTCAGAGTGAGTTTGCAAGTGCTGAGGGATTGTGATAGGCAATGATTTAAAAAAAAAATGCAGGGAAAATCAGTAGCAATGAAGTCAAACATCTGGTAATTTAAACCCTTTATGTTTAGATTCTGTTATACACACAGGGAGTATGTTCCCCACAGGGTGATCAGTAGTTGGAATTCTCTGGTCTCAGAGGGACTAGCAGAACCCACCTTACTACAATATTAACAGTGGGATAAGACACCTAACTATTGTGGCTGTTACTACATTCTCCAGGGTTGAACTGATCATGACACTAGGAGTTCATTTGGGTGCAAAGATGTTGCCTTCCCTCTATAACTATGAACAGAGACTAGATAGGAGTATCCGCCACAATTCCTGAAATTACAGGGGGGAGCTGAGTAGTATAGGACCTTGGTCATCCTGGCGTCTCCTCCCGCAGTGGAAGATGTCAGACTGACTGACAGTCTTGGAGACTGAAATCCTCTCTGTATCCCCGGAAGAGGTGCAGTGTAGAGGCAAGCTTCCCCCACACACTACTCCCTGCCACTGTGTCTCAGTCCTGCTCGGAGGAGCCAGTTTAAGCAATTGCGAGGGAAATTTAGTCTCCATGGTCCACGCAGCCCTTGGGCACTCTGATAAGAGTGCCATCATGGAGGCCAACTGTTATTAGTTGTATTAGGGTAGTGCCCAGGAGCCCCTGTCATGGACCAGGATCCCAGCATGCTAGTTGCTGTACAAACACAGAACATGTAGATGGTCCCTGCCCCAAAGCGCTTACAATTTAAGTATAAAACAAGCAACATCCGCTGGATATGAACAGATGGGGGGAGGGGTCCAAGGAAACAAACATTATTGGTCACCATGATGGACAGTGGTCTCAGTACACCAGCGGCCAAACCACGGTCAAGATTTTTGTAGAAATCCTGGCACAGGAGAGTTTTGAGGGGGCATTTGAAGGTAGCTCATGGGGCAATTTTATGGCTGTTTATGGCTAGTGCCTCCCAAGCATGAGGGACAGCAAGGGAGGAAGCATAAAGATGTTTGCAAATTTAACGAGTGGGTGATGGCGGCTGGCATCCTGGACCCATTGGAGGCAGGAGTCAACATCTTGCTAGTGAATAAGCACTGCTAGGTAGGGCAGGGCTACGCCATAAAGGGCCTTAGCTTATGTTTGACGCAATAGAGACGGGAGCCAACGGAAGGAATCCAAAGAGAGGGGTGATGCGGGAAACGTGACAGACTAAGGAAGAGGGCTCTGCAGTGGCAGGCTGAATGGCTGTGAGTGGGACAAGAGTTATTTAATCATCGCCAGCGAGAGGGAGGCACAGTAATCGTGACAGAAGATAAGCATCTGGACGACAGTTGTTAGCTGTGTGACTAGATAAGGCTGTAGCTCAGTGATGTTATAGAGAAAGAATCCGCAAAATTGAGACCTAGCCTGAATGTGAGGTCCTGGAGCGATGACATCCAAACATGATGCCCAGGTTATGAACCTGCGTGACAGGCAGGATCGTGGTGGTGTCCTCAGTGATCGAGACAGGAGGTAGCAGGAAGGGTTTGGGGTGGAAGATTGGGAGCTCTGTTTTAGCCATGTTGCACTTGAACTGATGGCTAGACATCCCCAAGAGATGTCGGGTCACAGGCTGAGATTTTAGAATGGCCAAATAGAGACAGGTCAGGAGTAGAGGTGGCTCTGTGAGTCATCCACATAGGGATCAGAGTTGAAGTTGTATAAGCAGATGAGATTATCCAGAGATAAGGCGTAGAGGGAGAAGGGAAGGGCACCAAGCACAGAGCCTTGTGGAACACCAACGGAAAACTGGAGCGGGGGCTGAGGAGGCTCCTCTGAAGGACATGGTAAAGGAGCAATTAGAGAACTAGGAGAGGACAGAGTCACAGAAGCCAAGGGAGGACAAGCTGTCAAGAAGAGCCTGGTTATGGTGTTGACGGCAGCTGACAGATGATGGTGGATGAGGATAGAGCACTGGGTCTGAGCTGTGACTGGGCAGAGAGCATTAGAGGCTCTGCCAAAAGTGTTTTAGTGGCATGCAGGGAGTGGAAACTGGATTGGAAAGCATCTGAGCTGGAATTGGAGGGGAGGCGCTATAACCAGTGCATTTGTAAAAATACAAAAACAGCCATATTGCGTCAGCCCAATGGTCCATCTAGCCCCATATCCTGTCGTCCAACAATGGCCAGTGCCAGATGCTTCAGTGAGAATAAACAGAACCGGGCAATTTATTGAGTGATCCACCCCTGTCGTCCAGTCCCAGCTTCGGGCAGTCAGAAGTTCAATGAGCTGAAGGGGGGGGGGGGCGGGAAGGGAGATAGGGTGGCAGCTGGAGAGGCCGGTTGAGTCAGGATTAGGGTTTTTGTTTTTCAAGGTGGGAGAGACTAAAGCATGTTTGTATTGTGAGGGGAAAAGAGCCGGAGGAGCGTAAGGGAGGGAGGTGTGTGGGGATCAGGAGATAAGGTGGGCTGGAATCACTGGGGCAAATGAGGTTAGACAAGGAGAGCAAGAGAGAAACGTGATGGGGAGAAGGAGGAAAGACGTGTAGGAGGGGAGGGGGAAGATCAGGCAAACGAAGGGGAGGGGATAAGGTTATGTCAGGTGGCTTTGGAGATATGGACACTTGCCCACTAGAAGGTGTAATGAGCCATCAGGCCATCAAATGCCTAGCCAAGAGTGATGTCAGCCAGCTTCACATGTGCAGGCTAGAAGGGACAGATTCTGTACCCACGGTACCTTCCCTGAGCTATTTGTCTCTTGTTAATGCTGGTGTTTAGCCTGGCTGCTGCCATGAATTGGCTATGGAAAGAAAATGAGGAGTACAGATTATACTGTCTGTGGGGAGGGCAAATGGGGGCAGAGGTTTTTGTTTTTTTTATTGTGCCTCTTCATTTCTTTCTTCCCTTTCAGACTTTTTTTTTTTAAATTGACAGAACAGTTCATGTATCAGCCCAAATACCACAGGAACTTTAGAGTTAAAGGCCTAAGAGACATATGGAAGAAAATATGTTTTGTGTGTGTGTGTGTGTGTGTGTAAATACATGCACATGCTGTATTCACATACTTGTGTGTACTCACATATTTCCTAGTGTCTACATAGATGATACTGCCTGTGTATATGTCTACAATGTGTGTTTGTTTGCACATGGTTGGCTATGTGTCTGTACTAGTATGGGCATGGCTGTGTGAATGCATGTATTCACATATCTCCATGTTCAGGTCCTTGTCTAAATGTGTGTATGACTCTATGCCTCTGCGCTCGGGACCATCTCTCACCCAATGACTGAAGGATGCAGAAATGATGACGGGAAATGCTGAAGGAGCAGAAATATTGATGAGGAACGTGAGCCAGTCATCAGAAAGAACTGCTAGGACTCATTAAGAGCCAGGCAGGAGTTCCCGGAGATGTTACTGTAGATTCCGAGGGCTGTCAGATAAAGGACATCAGGACATATTGCTATAGCCAAGATAGGTTAAGAAACTGAAACTGGGGCTATTTAACTAGATAGTGACTGGGCTAATGACTCTGCCAAAGCTAATAAAGGGGAATTTGGTTCCCTTCTGCAGCAAAGGCCATGCTGGACTTGATCCTAAAGCTGCTCAGTCAGGCACTAAAGAATTGCAGACCTTTCCCTTTCTCATCCAGTTTCTGTGCTACTGCTGGGACAGACCATCCACTTTTGTTTCCTCTCAGTAGCAGAGAGAAGGAGCCAATCCAGACCCTTTAACTTAGTCTCTGCAGCTGCAGGAAATCTTCCTGCATTCCAGATGCTTCAGGGTTTTGTTAGCCCCTGATTTCTCTTTTCCAAAGTTTCCAGTAGCCCCAAAAGCAGTCTCTCTGTGCTCCCGGGACCCCCTGTCTATGTGGACCTGGCCTACATCCCCAACCACTGCAGTGGGAAGAACACAGACCTGGAGTTCTTCAAGCGGGTCCGAGCTTCATACTATGTTGTGAGTGGCAATGATCCAGTCAATGGGGAGCCCAGCCGTGCGGTACTGGATGCACTTCTGGAAGGAAAGTCCCAGTGGGGTGAGAACTTGCAGGTAAGTGACTTAAATCCCCAGGAATGTGTGATGTTCACTCTATCATGGAATTCTAGGGAGAATGTGCCTATTATAATACTGATCCACAGTGCAAAAAATCTCACATTATGGTGCACTAGAGGGAAGCAAATGGGACTGGGACTCTCTCACTGTACAGTGTTAGGCACCAGGCACTGAAATCTTAGGAGCTTCTCTTCCTTCCCTGCCATTGGTGGTCTGGTTTGTCAGTAGCCAAGGGCAGGAAGACAGTGTAGCCTGAGGAATGAGGAGACAAGAGGGGGGATACAGTCTCTTTCCTTATCATGAGATTCATGCACTTAAAGATCACTCACTCCTCCTGCCTCTGCAGCAGGAAACAGAAATTGTCCTCTGGCAGAAACCAGCTGGAAAGTAAACCCTAAGACAGCTGAGTAGCCCACTAACGTGGTATCAGGGACAGGGTCACCCACCCCACTTCCCGCCCTGGCAGTGTTGAAATCACATGTCTAAAGTTGTTCTGATAATAACTTCCTATTAGCTCCTTTAAACCATCAACAACTATTCCTTATAATACCCACCTTTCCCTACAAGGTTTCAGTGAGAGCCTGGGTAGTGCCTGTTCCTACAGGCAGGGCTAGAGCAGAGCGTGCATTTGTCCAAACTGCTTTGCTAGATACCGCATCCTCAAATGCCAGGGCTTCTGAGCTGACATGTTCTGCACCTGGGTAGGGTGACACACAGGCTGGGTGGCACTTTCGGGTCATTCCACGGCCATTACTGGAGCCCTTGTGAACACAGATTTGCTGCTATTGCCCAACTCATTCTCCAGCACAGCTTCTCCCCACCCTCATTTAACTTTCTGTTCTCCTTTGTCTTAATATTATTTATGTTGTGGTAGTGCCTGTGCCTCAACAGGCCAGGACCCCCTTGGGCTGGATGCTGCACAGAGAGATGGTACAGAGCCATTATAATTTAGAAGACAATTATGGAAAAACCAGCAGGCAAGGCCATGAGGACAGAGTAACGGTTATAGGATTGTGTGGGCACGATTTGTTGGTGCACTAAACCAGAGTAGCAGTGCTGTCAGTTTTCTCTTTTGTCTTTTCCAGGTGACACTGATTCCAACACATGACACTGAGGTGACACGAGAATGGTACCAACAAACCCATGAGAAACAGCAGGAGCTGAACATCATGGTGCTAGCAAGCAGCAGCACTGTAGTGATGCAGGATGAATCCTTCCCAGCCTGCAAAATTGAGTTCTGAATCTCCCAGCCACCTGGCTCTCATCCCTCGATGCTGTCCACCACCATGCAGCACTCAGACAGAGATACCATCTCATCACAGTCCAGTTCTTCTCTTCTGGTTTAGTCTATATGTGGTTCCCATTTGCCAGGAGATCCAGGACTCATCCAGCTCAACACTGGATGCTTTGAAAGAGGAGCCAGGGGGTCTCTACGATTCTATGCTGAACTGAGAGGTCATGCAAGGAGCAGTACCAGGCCAGGGCCAGCTTCTCTTTCCCTGGTTTATTTTGCTGCCTGTATAGTCGCTGTAGAATAATTTGGCTGCCTTGATGCTGCGAGCACTTGCTCTCCTACCCTTGCCCTGGTTGCACTGCCACTTGGCTTGTAGCCCCATGAAATGTTTCCTTTGGCCTGTAGCTCTGCTGCTGCATGAAGATAGTTGTGATGGTCACAGTGTGGGAGAGAGACTGAAATAGAGGAAAAGGAGAGTGAGAGAGGAGCGAAGGGATTCTGGTGTCAGTATTCTGAAATAACCTGACAAAAAGAGAAGGCCATTCCTCCAGCTCTCAGAACATGAGGCATGCTAGGAAAAGAGAACTGGACTCCAACTACATATTGCTGCGTTTGTCTAATTCCAGAGGCTTCTGCCCTGAGTTGTTGGACACCCATTGCTAGGTTACCCATTCATCTTTTTTGCCATGGTTGAGGAGCTGTGATGAAGAATAATTTGGCTTGGTGGAGCATTGGCTTGTCATTCTTAGCTACAAAGAGCACATTCCTAATCTGCTAACCTCAGCTTTGCACTTGTAAAGTGATTAACATTGTACTTCTGAGCATCAGCAGTGTGACTGCAGGAGTCATCGAGGGACTGTCACATGAACAGTCCCAGTCAGAAGGGTATCCAAACGCACAACCCCCAACTCACCTAAACAGAAGGGCTCAAGACAACGCTGGCCGCTGCTGGTCCAGGATTTGCCTAAGAACTGTTGTGTCCTATGAACCAAAGGCTTTCTTGAGGGGGAAGAGGAGGGATATGGAACTGAGGCAGCAGGGATGCAGGCAAGGAAGCACACTGTAGACAGTTCTGACAGCAGTGGAGAGGCAATTCATTGCATTGGGCTGATCACTGTGCAGTTTATCAGTGTCCTGACAGGACGGTAATCTCCCTGCCTACATGTGGGAGCCCTGACTCCTCAGTGGTACAGTCAGGCAGCTTGCTGCTCACAAGTGAGGGTGTCAAGAAGCTGGGGAAAGGAGGAGACTGCTTTGGGGGAGGGGGGGCTAGAGACCCCCTCCAGAAACCCTTTTGAAATATTATCTTAATGGTTTCTCCGTGTTACTTCCCTGCTGCTGTGAAAGGAACATGAGTGCGCCCTTTCGAGCACAGAATGGGCCAGCACGGCGAGCAATTATCTGGGTCTTGCTCTCTCATAGCCATCGTAACAGATTCTTGCGATTATGGCCTGGGCGCTCCATTGCTGCTGAGTAATAAATTACAGCATTATATAAGCTATGGGGGAAAAGCCCTTTCAGGCTCCAGGCTCAGCTCATGCGATCATGAAGGGCCGTAAACGTGAGGCGGTGGAAGTGGCTGCTCAAGCACTAGTGCTCAGCTGCTCTGTCACTGATCAGTCTTTGCAGAGCCAAGGCAGGCTGCTCATGGCACCAGGGAGGATTTTTTTTAGCAAGACAGAGACACAAGGCAGTTGGGGGGGGAGGGGAGGGGCTATAAAATAAAAAGGCTGTGATGAAAGTCTTGGCCCACAGCCCAAAACATGTGTTGTGTCAGTGCCAGTACTTGGCATTGGGCCCAGCTCTGGGGGGGGGGAGGGGCTCGAGGGGCCCAGGTCCTTATGCTGTGCTTGGCAGGGACATGCTAATCTGTGCCACTAGCTAACTAGCAGTTCCCGGGCAGCTGGTGTAGAGAAAATGCTGCCTGAAAAACCTGCTGCTAGAGGACTAAAATGGGATTTCTATGGAAATGATTTATTTTGCCATCTAATTTATATATTTATTTTTGGTGTTAAGCTGCATTTTGTATGGAGTTAATATTTTAATTTATACATGTTAACATGGCGCCATGTGCTTTTGTGGGCTCTCATTGTGAATACTCAGATGCTGCAATTTATAGAACAGAAAGACCATAGAGAAATGAACAAATATCACTGGCAGCCGCAGGGGTCTCCACCCAGGCTACAAAGCAGGGGCGCTGGATCTAAAGCCCAGCACCTGCAGGGAAAGGAGCTGAGGCCGAATGGCACAGCTGGCCCTTTAGCTACAGCCCTGGTTTTGAGTGTTAGATTCTTCCTTGGGGACTTATTAAATTCCTGCATTGTATTTTCTTGGTTTTTTTTAAACTAGTTGGTCCAAAGTGTGTCTGCCAGGAGAATAAATGTTATTCTCTGTAAACTGATTGAGTCAGTATGTATGAATGTCAGCTATGACAGCCAATCACAGGCAGGCAGTGCTACAGATCCAACCTGTTTTTCCATTGGCCTCTTTTCTGTCTTTGCGCTTTTCACTTTAGGTCATTCAAGAAGTCAGTTCACCCAGTTTACCTGTGCTTGGCTGTCAGCCACTCCTGGTGCCTGGAGGCCTAGCACACTCAGCGCTGGGTTTTAAGAGGGAACAAATCGTGCATGCTCAGCTACTGAAGCCATTTCCTCAGCAGAGTGTCTAGGCAGAACAAGTTAATGCACTAACTTTAGATAGACCCGCATATGAATGTGTCTCATTCTTAAACTTGAAGCAATTCTGACTAATAAGAGAGACAGTGGGGCTTTAGGGGCACCTGCATTCACCAGGAAGGAAGAGCAACTGGGAGAGTATGTTCCAGTTGAACATATCTGCCCACCCCAGGACACGCTCCTGGTCGCTGCAGCCGTGCCCTCCAGCAGCTTTGCCCCAGTGCTCACTCTCTTCCCTGCCCAGAGCCTCTTTCACACCTTTTTGAAGAGTTTTGTAGCAGTGTGTGCTGTCTCCAGCTTCTCTCGCCTTCCTCAAAATTTATGGGAAAATACCTTTTTAAAAAACCCACCACCTTTATAACAGGGCCAAGGTCCGCCTTCCCCAGCAAATGGCTGCAGGCCTGAGGCTGTTAGCTTACGGGACACTGGCCAACCCAGAGGTACCATGACACTACAGTAGAGAAACATTTAAACTCCGCTTTTGCTTGTTTCTGCATGTGGACGACAATGTGTAATATTCCCGTATGTAATAGGTACAAAATATTATTTTAAAATTATAATAAAAAAAGTGAACGTTTTAACTGTATTGAGCTGGCAAGTTGTGCTCCTAGCTTCTCTCTGTGCTGAATGTTGTAAAAACAGAGCACCCAGGTTCTTTTCTTCTGCCTCATGTTACTATTTGACCTTAGTTCCTTGATTTTAGTTCCTTTTCCCCACGTTCATGTGCAACACTCTGTAACTAACTGCTGTAAAGGGAGGAGCTTGACACAATAATAAAGCCACATTAGTCGCAAAAAATAACGTCTTGGGCTTTTGTAAACTGTTCCATTTCAGTTTGTCCAACTGTTTCTGCCAACTGGGCAGTTCCATACATCTCAAGCATATGGGCACCAGGAGACGGGGGACATAACTTGTGTGAAGTTCTGCACCCTCCCTCCCCCCATTATACACCCATGACCTCCCTGACCATTGGCCCCCTACAAAAAATTGATGCAGCACACATTAAATGGATTAAAAGCTAACTAAATTATAGATCTCACAATGTAATTGTAAATAGAAAGTTATGGAGCTGGTGTGTTTTTAGTGGTGTCCTGCAGAGATTGGTTCTTGGCCCTATGCTATTTAACATTTTGATCAGTGACCTGGAAGAAAACATGAAATCATCCCTGACAAAGTTTGCAGATGACACAAAAATTGGGGTAAATAAAGCTGAAGACAGGTCACTGATACAGAGTGATCTGGATCACTTGGTAAGCTAGGTAGAAGCAAAGAATATGTGTTTTAATACAGCTAGCATTCCTATACATTTAGAAACAAAGAATGTTGGCCACACTTAGAGGGACTCAATCCTTGGAAGCCGTAATTCTACAAAAGACTATGGGGTCATGGTTGCTAAGAAGCAGAACATGAATTCCCAGCGCGACACTGGCCAAAAGGGCTAATATGATCCCTGGATGCGTAACTAGGGGAATCATGAATGGGGCAGAGTAGTTATTTTACCTCTGTATTTGGCACTGGTGTGGCCGTTGCAGGAATCCTGTGTTGATTTCTGGTACCCAGAGGACAGGAAGGATGTTGATAAATTAGAGTTCAGAGAAGAGCCATGAGACTGATTAAAGGATCAGAAAAGTGCCCTATAGACATGGACTCAAGGAGCTCAATCCATTCAGTTTAACAAAGAGGAGACAGCTAAGGGGGTGACTTGATTACAATCTGTACGTACTTACCTGGGGAACAAAGATTTGATAATGGGCTCGTCCATCTAGCAGAGAAAGTATAACAAGATCCAGGGCTGGCTCCAGGGTTTTTGCTGCCCCAAGCAGCAAAAAGAAAAAAAAAAAAAAAGAAAGAAAAAAAACTGTGATCGCGATCTGCTCTACTGCTGCCACTTCAGTCTTCGGCAGCAATTCGGCGGCTGGTCCTTCGCTCCAAGAGGGAGCAAGGGACCCGCCGTGGAAGACGCGGACCTGCCGCCCCTCTTGGTTGGCCACCCCAAGCACCTGCTTGCTGGGCTGGTGCCTGGAGCAGGCCCTGACAAGATCCAATGGCTGGAAATTGAAGCTAGACAAATTCAGACTGGAAATAAAACATACATTTTTAACAGGGAGGGTAATTAACCATTGGAACAATTTACCAAGGTTATGGTGGATTCTTCATCACTGGCCATTTTTGAAGCAAGGCCGGATGCTTTAGCTCTACGCTGGGGATGATTGTAGGGATGTCCATTGGCCTGTGTTACACAGGAGCTCAGACATCACAATGGTCCCTGCTGGCTTTGGAATCTATAACTCTTTCCCACTATGAAAAATGAGTTTCGAAGACCCAGCCCTCCCCTTCTGGGAAACATTCTTCATGCTACCAGCTGCTGAAACCTCCTCCCTCCCCCTCGTGACAATCCTAGTGAACCCCCACACACACACACACACACAGATGACAGACACTCCAGCTTAGTGTCCAGACTCTTCCCCACTGGTACTGAACTGTTTGTGGTGCTTCCCTGCCCACATCAACACAAGACTCTACAGATTCTAGCGCTGAATGAGACCAACCTTGCCAAGTGCCCCTCTGTGGAGAGGAGCGCGTTCACTCATGCCTCAGGAGACCCAGAAACACATGTTGTCTCTCCGATGTCAGATGTGAAGTTTATCACTCAAATTCCTTGGATAACTGGTGGCATTTTTGAATACTATGGGAAGCACAAAAACTAGCAGAGAATGAGGAAGCGACTTGGTTCAAGAATCAGGGTGTGAAAGTAAATGCAGGTGGGTCCATTCAGGATCTCCTTCAGGCAGCAAATTGCTTATAGCAGCTGGGTGAGGCTGAAGGGAAGGCCATGTACTATGGCAGCCTCCCATCTCCCCTGGCACCCTTTGCTTGCTCGCCACTAAGTCGCAGGGAGGGTTTTTAAGCAAAGCTTTTTAACTGTATTTTAGCCCTTCAGGTAGAGCTTTCCTGGCCCAATTTGTAATCAGAGCACAGGAAGCCAGGACTGTCTTCTCCCAGCGCTGGGCTGCCTATGCCCAGGAAGTAAATTATTTACTTTACAGTAACTGTAGTTAGGCTGTTTTGTCCATGTGGACCCCACTCCTGGTGAGCTTCATGCATGCACATCAGTGTCCAGTGTGAGGCCACACTTGTGCCCTGCATGTCATTCTGCCTGGCTCCCTTACTGCTTCAGCATCCCAGCAGCGATGGCCTTCAAAGGAGCAGGGATGGCTGGTGCGTTGTGGGATCCACACGGACAAAACATCTAGAAGAACTACATTACTGCAAGGTAACCTTTCTTCTTCAAGTCTTTGTGTGGCGCTCACCCCCCTCATAATTCCCAAATTAGTAGAAGAAAAGTCTGAATGGCTAAACAGGGATCGCAGAACTTGTCACCTGACCTAGTTGCCAAATCTAGAGTGTAATTTTTGGTAGTGGTATGGGTGGAGCTGCTCTGCAGTTGTCTGATGCAGGAATGTTTCTTAACCATGATGAAGACATTTCCTGGGCTCTAGTTGAATGGGCCCTGATACCTGAGGGAAGGGACATAACTGATAGTGGAAGAGAGTGGATCCAAGTCAGGTTGCATATTTAGTGAATAGGAATGGATTGTTGTAGAGAGGCAGAGGATTAGGTCTTTCTGCCTAAGAGGTCAAGTCTTTTAGGCTCTTTATTCTGTCTATTTGGATTTCCCCTGTACTACAGATAGCAGTAGGAAGCAAGGAAGTACTCAAATCATTTTTGAGGGTCTTGGTATATCAGCTTTGCTCATTTACTTACTGGAGATAGAGACGCTGCAATCTGCCTTGGGAGTCTTCCATCCTTGGCATTGCCAACCTGCCTAGGGTCAGAATGAAGAATGTCAAATAATGTATCTGCTTCTCCTGCACTACAGGTAATTCCATGTCCAGAGTGTCCGCTGTCCTTCCCAGCAACTGCTGACAGAACTTAAGTCATCAGGATAGGGTACTGCAGCAGAAGTCATGCAATGAGGACAATAGATCCTTATGCATAGATGGCTGGAAGGGGTTAAGAGAGATCTTTTGTGGGTTTTGGAGAAATAGTCCTCTTCCTCCTGAGCCTTGACCTCCTCCTCAGGTTTCTTCTTGTTCCCTAGGGCGATTTACATCACAGGGTGGCCTAGTCAGGGAAAAATTTCCAAACTTCATGTGTGCCCACATGTGGAATACACAGAGGGACCAATGCTCGAAGAAGAACTATGGGGTGATCAAGAAATAGCAGCTTGTGGAGGGCAAAGGAGGAGCACCTCCCGCCCCTCCCAGAAGAAGGCCCAAGGTACTGTCAGTTAGAACTTGGGAGTCACGTCTGGCCAGAGGGAAGCCACAGCATTTAAGTTAACTGCATGAGAACCCTGCTCTGAGGCCGCTCAGGCTCCTGGAAACAGCTGACGCTGTGCATGTGCACAGGCTTAATAAAGGAATTAACATAACCAGTCCCCCATTCACAGTCACTAGCTACCCTTCCCCATAACACCTGTCTGGCTAATTTAATTCCACTTTTAATTTAAAAATGTATGTAGCAGAGAACTGGCACCTGAAATATTTTGAGGTCCCATCTGTAGCTGACTGGCTCTCTTAGCACCTGTCCATTAATGTGACTGGCTCCAGGCCAAATATGTTGTGTCTCAACCAGGAACTACATGGACTTGGGCCCAGATCTTCAAAAGGTCTTTGTATGTCTAACCCACACTGAAATCAATGGAAGATAGAGGCCTAAATAATCTTTAAGGCTCTGGCCTTGGTGACTTTGGCTACTTGCTGGCTCTGACGTGGCCGCTCTGTTCCTTGAACAATGACATTTTCACCTCTCTCATGGTGTCTGTTAGTTCAAAATAGGATTGTGGCTTTGTTAGGTGAGGGCAGGGCCTATAGACTCATACTGAATTGCAGCTAGCACTGTCCTTTCCCAGGAGTCCTGTTTGCCTTTTGTCAGTCTTGCCTCTGGTTCTGCGTGTCTGTCATACTAAAAAATTGTTACTCTTCTTCTTAACAGCTGCCCTGCAGCAACAGACCCCATCAGTTACCATTGGGGGCTTTACAAATGCCCTGCTCTTCCACCATCCTAAACTCCCAGCAATAAAATCCTCACCCCCAACTGCCCATCAGTTTCCCCGCTTCCTGCCAAACCTATTCCTCCCCTCTGGCGGGTTCAGAGATAGAAGAGTTGGCAAGCTGGCATTCTTTAAAAGAATTTCTCCAGGTCCTTTGGTTTCCTCTGCAATGGCAAATAGGGGAAAAAAGTCAAGGTGCAGGATTTCTTACCCTGACATCTGTATGACCAAAAATGTGGTGCCAGAGGGTGACCCTGGGTTTTTCCCTATGGAGGAGTTCTCTAATCCATCATAGAAGGATCCAGTCACAGGGTGCTGAGATGCTCTTCTGGTCTGAATCTAGCTGCAGCAACTATTTCATTCACCCCGAGAGACGATCGTTGCATATGAGTAGAGCATTCAGGTTCTCTAAGGAATTAGAGATCTCCTTGGATCCACTTGCTTTTATATCTGTGAAGAACAATAAGCACAGGCAAACAAACAGACGTAGGTCCTCTACATCAGTTACAAACTCAGTTGCAGTCTGGTTCTAATTCTGCCTCAGTGCAGACAGCCACGGTGGGTCCTATGGGTCCAAAAGCTAATCGATAGGAAGAGACCCTGACTACCCTCACCAGTCAGCTGCATATTTTGCTTGGGGCAGCAGCTTCTGAAAGTGCCAATCTGGGAGAAAGGGTCACAGAAGAGTCTGCCTAATTGTCAGAAGTGCTGATTACTGGCAGGGGTGGGTCTCCGCTCCCACCGCCCCTATTTGGAGCACAGCCCAGACGCTCAGATGTTGGTGTTCTCCTGCACATTAGGCCTCTGCTGTATGAACCATATGCCTAGATAGTCACTGTCCAAGGCAGGCCTGCGACCAGCAGACAGCAGGCCTGACCGTGGCTGGGGTCCATCCCCTGTCTCAACATTCCCTCCATTTCCACTAGGGCCTCAGTAAGGCCTGACTGATGTAATGAATTCACCAGAGTCCTAGGACGTGCCGGCTCCTCTGCTAGGTTGTTTTTCCTTTTGCCTTAAACAAAGGCTCTGCTGAAAGCAGGCATTGTTCTGCCTCCCCCATAGAGCGTGCTCTGTCACGGGACAGCTGGCTGTGGGCAGTAGCACCCTGAGCCCCTGGTGAACAATGACTGCTCTTAGGCAGGAGCTGTGTGCTTGTCATGCTAATGAACCCACCGCCTCTGCATGGCGACTCTGCTTCCTTATGGTGCTGTAGCACAGTGACACAGACTGGCAGAGGGGCTGTGACCTGCTGTATCCGCAGTGCTGCCAGCTGCCATGTTCACTAGGAGGCAGTATCGCTGCTCTAAGAAACACAATCACCCACATGGAAAGGGCAAACAGCTCTCAGACAGGGCTGGATTTCCAGTTAGGCACATGCCAAGGGGCGTCTGCATTTTTTTAGAACAAACACGAAGGTCACCTGTAGGCGGGGGGTGGGGGTGGGGTGGCACTGAAGATGCTGTGCCTAGGGGCATGTAAGGTGTAAATCCTGCCCTGCTCTCAGACGCGCTTGCAGACAGGTGCTTGGCTTCCCTGGTCCTGATGTTGCTTTCCCTGCACTACAGTCTCAAAGTGAGAGGTTCTTCCTCAATGCTTGTGCTGCCCCGGATGAAATGCTGCACTAGGCCCCTCATTTGCATGTTAATAACGCCAGGGTTACCAGCATGGCAGGGAGAACTGTGGTGCAGAAGTTGTTCAGAACACGTATGGGGGAGCTATCCCCCATGTCTCCCTCTTACTTCCTACTTCATTCAAATATCCAGTTGAAAATTGCTTTCAGAGCCCTCTGTGGTTGAAGTATGCGTAACAGCACCACAGGCAATCTTGTTATGGGCAGACATTCTGACATCCCGCGCTGGCTTCACGGCACTGGAAGAGGAAATGCAGGGCCTGTAGGCTCAGCTTAGCTAGAGGGTAATGTATCACATCACAAGCAGTCGCTATTCTAATTCCAGACAAAAACACAGGGCTTGTCTATACACAAACTTGCACCAGTTTAATTACCCTGGTTTAGTTAAACTAGTGCAAACCCCTGTGTGGACACATTTATCTCAGTTTAAAACGGGTTACAGTGGTTTAGCTTGCTCTGGATGTAGAATGTAAGGTATAGGAACAAGCTAAATGACAAATACAGGAGTAAGTTGGTTTAAGAGAGTCCACCCACAGATTGAATTAAGTCTTTGTAAAATCATGCCTGTACCTAAACCAGGACAGCTGTGTGTGGACCAGAGCTCTGTGGCAGTTGCAAAACCATAACAATGACGTCAAAAGTAATTGATAAGAATGCTGGAATTTTTTAAAAGGCCAGGTGTGTCTAAACTGAGATAAAGCCTCCAATGTGTGAGAATGGGCTTGCATCTATCACACCTAACTGCAGCTCAGGAGGTCAACATCCACTTCTGGCTCTGCCTCCCTCTGTCACCTTGGTAAAGTTACTTCATCTCTCTGGGCCTCCACTTCCCACCCATCAAATGGAGATAACAGTGCCCTGTCTCACAGAGGTTTTCTGAAGCAACATTAATGCAAGATTATAAGGTGCTTTGAGCTATTCTCCTGGAACAGAGGCACCAGAGGAGTGCAATGGGGAAATGCAGAGTTAAGTACCTCAAGTGACCTTAACTCTGCCCTCAAACCTGCCACCTCATGCACCCTCCTAGCAGATTGCAGCCTATGAACAGCATGCGGAAGGCATGTGTATGCTGCTTAATTATTGGCAATGAGCCATAATACACTGACCTCAGCAGCTCTCCTGTGTGCAATGAGTGAGGCCTCAGCCTTGCAGATGATGAGGAACTCAATGTACAGGGACACCTGGAATGTTGTGGGTGGAGAAGCTGCAGGGGGAGGGAGGGAGAAATGTAGTGGTATTTCACTCCGTGACAGTGCTGCACAGAGGCAGCAGGAGGGCTGGGTGAGGCATAGACAATGCAGAGAGCAAGATATGAAAATGTGAGGGCTTCCTTGTTATAGGAGCAAGCTGGAATTGAGGCGGCCTTTGGTGTGTATATGAAGGGTGAGAGGCTCCTCCAATGAGGGAGGGTTGGGGAATCTGTTGGGGTAAGTGGCCTGTGTGAAGGGGATGAAGGTTGTGTATGGTAGAGTACAGGAGTATAAGGCTCCATCATCTCCCCCATTCTAGTCAACACATGCACAGAACTGCTGGGGCGAGCATGACAAACAGCCGCAAGGTTCAGCACCAAGGCAGAGTGCACTATCTCCTAGCTCTGCCAGTGCCTGAGGGAGATTAGTCCCTGGATGCAAAGCACACATCTTCCGGAAATGTTGGCTTCTCCTAGTTTTCTACTCGCTCCTTCAGCCTGCCCTTCAGAGGGTCCTACTCACGCCCTCATCAGTGCTCTGTGGGGGTCCCACCGGGCTCTGTCCTTGCTCCTCTTCTCTGTCCCCTCTATGCCTGATCTCGGGCCAAGCTCATCCACAAGCAGACATTTAACCCTCTCTCTGCTGACCACTCTCAGATCCACCTCTCTACTCCAGCCCTGCCAAGCTGGAGAATTGAATTCACTCCCAGCCTCTGCCACAGAGTTCCTGTGTGATGCTAGCAAGTAACTTAAACCAAACTTTCACAGGTGGCCACAATTGTATGTTCCTTATTTTCTGGATACACTGATCTAAGCAGGGATCTGGAGTGTTTTAATGAGTACAAAGCCTGATCAGTTTTTGAATTAACTAGGTCCATCAAAGGGTAAATCTTCAATGGGCGTCTGAACCTCTTTAGGTAAACCAGATACAGACGAGGCCCTCCTCCTTGCCACCAGTTGCTATAGATCGTACCCTTGGTGTCCCCTGCATCTAAGGCTGCCTGCAGGGATGTGTTGGCAACTGCTTGTCCTGCTAAGCAAATGGACTTAACCCCTCCTTGTGTTCTCCTGGGAGTTCATCCACAATCTCCACTTCCTTGTCCCACTGCAGATAGTGATACTTGGCTAACGTAGCCTGATGATTTGCTATCCTGGCTTGCAGGCTACTAGAGGAGTATATTTTTTTTAATAAAAAAAAAAAAAATCTAATCTTTTTTTCAGAGGTCGGTTCTTTGCCCTTTAGGGCAGACTTTGTAAACTGCTTAAACTGCTCATTGGCTGCAGTGATTACTAACAAGGTGAGTATCAGAATACTCCAAACCCTCAGATGGAACCTGATATCTCCAATCCATGCATTTCAATGAAGCAGAGAGTGTGGCTGAGGGAGACCATAAATCATTAGCAAGGTTTAAGATTCCCTTCTTCAGTGGCAAAGTTTCACAGCTCTGAGGAGCCAGTTACAGAATCTCAAAAAATGTATAAGCCTTCTCTCGAACCATCTCAAGAAGAATTTCAAGGATTTCTACCATCTTTTAAACAATTCTTAAATCCTCAACAGTAGCAGGGACAGATGAAATCACTGCTTCATTGGGGGAGGGCGGGGGTTGATGGAAAGCATGGAGGTGCTAATGGGGTCCTCCTGACGCTCCATATCCTTCCTTCACTCAGCAGTTGCTGCTCCTCTCGGGTGATCTCCTGTCCAGGAAGAGTGAGAGGGCATTTGAGGTTTAGGCACTGGAGATTTATTTCTGGCTCCTGAAGGAAGAAATGGAAACTGGCTCTGGAATGGAGTTTGTGGTGTCCACATGGCCAGTATGGCCAAGTTTGAAAGCCATAGGAGTCTGGCATATTGGGCCAAAGAGGAGGCATCTATGAAGCATGTGGAGTTTCAGGTACATGATCTCTGCAGAAGGGAAGAATTTCATCTATGCCCTTCCCCATCCCTAGATCAGTTGGGTAGGAAGGGTGCTGGTCTAGAAGGATTCCTGCTAGAAGTGACTGCAAATGAGGAAAACCCACCAGTGGAGAAGCAGTGCCTGGAGCCACTGAGACTTGAGTGGGAATAGTGGATTTCTTCTGACTCTCAGGTGGATGAAGTGAGCTCTTCATCACTGGTACCCAAGACTGGGGTACTGGAGAGGATTTTGAAATCATAGCAGAAGCAGACACATTGGGAAGAGAAGACTTCAGGGTGACTCAGTCCTGGGGGGGGGGGGGGTAGAAAACGCTCCCTTAGGTGTCGTCAGTACTGGAGATCTGTGTTCTGTGGAGAGTGGTCCCACGTGAGTCACCACCAAAGAAACTCTCAAAGTGCTGTAGGGGAGACACTCTAGGCAGGGCAGTTCAGTGTTGCTGCTCTTTGGATGGTGCTGCATTATTCCCAAGGTCAATGAGATGGTGCTGTCTTTGCTAGTGCTGACTTAACCAAGTCTCTGGCTTGCTGACTCTTAGCAGTCTCTTGCCCTGTACTGGGAAAGGGGACGGTCTTGAGAGGCAAACTGAGCTATGCGCTGCTCTCCTGCAGGCGGCAAGGGTAACTGACTGCCAGCAGGGTGTGTGGCACAGTCTTTGCACTCCTGGAGGAGGAATGAGCACACTCTGCCACTCCAGAGCCTGGAGTGCCTTCCCTAGCTCCGTCCCAGGAGCACTGGAAGCATATTTTGCAGGAAAAAGGCAGGAACTTTTGTCTGGCACACCATCAGATGCTCCTGTCAGACTGCTCCATGAGGTAAACATTTAGTGCTAACTCTAGGGTGACCAGACAGCAAGTGTGAAAAATCAGGACGGGGGTGGGGCGTAATAGGAGCCTATATAAGAAAAAGCCCCAAATATCAGGATTGTCCCTATAAAATCGGGACATCTGGTCAGCCAAGCTGACTCGCTGGCCTTCTGTGTGCGTTTGCTAAAAGATTGGCAAATTGCACACTTAGAGGAGATATGACTCTCCCCAAACAGTAAAGGCCCTTCAGATGTTCATCCCACAGGGAAATTACCCTTCCATGGGAGAGAAAGTCTTTAAACATGGGGACATGGGATCAGCCATGAAGCTGAACATCCGGGATCAGCTATCTCGTGTAGATTTTTGGGGATTTTTGCTTGTTAAACCAACAGGCTAAGACCAGAAACAGTAACATGCAATACCTGTTGTAACCACGACTAGTAACAAACGCTCTCTAGTGACTACAGGGACACTGAAGTTGTTCTGACTTGCTGCCAAGGGTGGTAAGAAGGAACTGAGTGGTGGCTGGGGAACCTCTGCCCTTTACCCTCTTGGGAGTGGGAGTGAAAGGGTGTGCAGAATACAGGCCTGGCCCCCTAATAGACCCTGCTGGTAAAAACATTCCAAACTCCCACATGTAGGGCACATGTGCACCATGATCGAGTCTCTCTACTTGTGGTTCCCAAAGCAGTCACCACCCTGCCCAGATCACAGCTGCAGCCTCAAAGCCTTTGGAGAAAGCTGGGGTAACATTCAGTTTGAGCTTGAGGAACCAGAGATGTGGCTTTGGCAGATTTCATGAACACACGTTAGCTCCCTCTAGAGCAGGGGTAGGCAACCTTTCAGAAGTGGTGTGCCAAGTCTTCATTTATTCACTTTAATTTAAGGTTTCACATGCCGGTAATACATTTTAACGTTTTTAGAAGGTCTCGCTCTATAAGTCTATATTATGTAACTAAACTATTGTTGTATGTAAAGTAAACAAGGTTTTCAAAATGTTTAAGAAGCTTCATATAAAATCAAATTAAAATGCTGATCTTACGGCGCCAGCCTGCTCAGCCCGCTTCCAGCCTGGGGTTCTGTTCACCTAGGCCGGCAGCGGGCTGAGCGGGGCCTGCGGCCGGGACGCAGGCTGGCAAGGGTCCGGCAACCGGGACCCCAGACCTGGGGGTGGGGTTCAGGGGTCAGGGCAGAGGGCTGTGTGTGTGTGGGGGGGTGCAGGGCAGAAGGCTGTGTGTGAGAGGGGGTTCAGGGGTCAGGGCTGGGGGTGCAGGGCAGAAGGCTGGGGCGGTAGGGGGGTGCAGGGTAGAAGGCTGGGGTGCTCAGTTCATGGGGGTGCTCCCAGCCCCCTGGGATATGCCCTGTTCCACCCCCTTCCCCACCGCTCTTGGCTGCCGCAGGACTAAACTTCTGCCTCCTGCCCTTGCAGGGGAGAGCGATGGACGGGGGGGGGGCTGGGACCCCCCACCACCACTCTCCCCTGTGGGGGCAGAAGGCAGAAGCTTGGTCCTGCAGCAGCCAAACTTCCTCCCTCCCCCCGCTTCTTCCCCCAGCGTGGTGCTTTCCTGCCCCTCCTCCCCTCCTCCTTCTCTCACCGGGCAGGCAGCAGCGTGCCACTCAAAATCAGCTCGTGTGCCGTGTTTGGCACGCGTGCCATAAGTTGCCGACCCCTGCTCTAGAGCTTCTGAGTAGCTGTTTAAAGGGCTATTATCTACCAGGGCCTCCTTTTGCTCCCTGCTCTGTGCATGTTTTTCCTGCCCCTTTTTTCTGAGGGGGCAGCAAATAGGCTAGAAGGGAATGGGCCAGCTCCTCCCATTGCCCCTAGAAGGCCCCTCTTAGCGCAGGGGATACAGCTACTACTGCAAAGGGGAGAAAAAATGCATTTACGACAGTTTGTCACACTCACAAAAACAGTTGCACAATAATGAGATATGTATTCTAGCACTTGCCTTTGAATTTCCATGATTCCCTGAGAGCTGACGGCTTTCCTGGGAGAGGGAAAAAAAAAAATACACCTTTTCTTTGAAAGGCGGAAAACCCCTTTCCTAGTGGCTTTATCCATCAGAAAGCAGTCGAGATGTACCAAGCCCAATTATTTTCCCACTGTGGCTCCCCATTACCACGTGCTCTTTCCCCAAGCTGTAGAGAGCACTTGGCTCCACCTCCTGCATTCCAGACACCTGGCATCACAGGTGAAACAACTCAGCTTTTAATGGTCTCCAGCCTCAATTCCATCCTGTTCTGCACCAGGGCAGGAAATCCTCTTGCCACTGATTTTCGAAGTGGTTTCTCAGGACACAGCTTGTCCAATTTTTAAAGGATTTTGACAAATTGTCAAAGGTTCAGCAAAATGACAAGACTTTTCCAAGGTCTGGAAAACGTGTCTTACAATGAGAGACTAAGAGAGCTCAGTCTATTTAGTTTAGCTAAGAGAAAGCCAAGAGGTGACTTGGTCACAGTCTCTTGGCTGGTACCAACATGGGGAAGAGAATTCAGATAGCAGAGGGCTCCTCAATCTAGCAAAGGCAAAATGAGATCCACTGGCTGGAAGCTGAAACTTTGACAAACTGGTTAAAATGTGCCCATTACTTCTATCCAGACACTGTATTTTATACCTTTGTGTCAATAAACACTCCACCCTGTTCTCCATCTTTGGCGACTCTCTCTCTTTGCCTCTGTCCCCATCCCTTACCAGCTGCTCCATGGCCCCACCCCAGCTGCTGGTCTCCTTCACAAGTTTTCTGCCTTTTAATTTCCCCGAGGAGGAAGGGTTGGAACTGGGGATGCCCTACACCAGTCTGTACTTCCTGAGATAGAAGGGAGGTTACTGGGAGATCAGCAACTGATGCTTTGGGCAGCCTCCAGCTCGTTTTGCAAAGCAGCAGCCCAAGAGCTGGCCTTTAAAGCCTTGCTATCAATGCACCTCATACCAGCCACAGCTTCTGTGCCAGGCAGCTTGGCTGCTTATTGGGCAGCACTGCATGGGAGACTGACTTTGAACCCGCAGGCGGCATGTGTGCAATGACTCACAAGGAAGCAGCCCACTTTCCTGGGATGTTAAGGACACTCACTTGGGGGATTCAGTGTGTTAGCACCTTGAGCACTTTCCCAACACATCTGCTCCATTCAACCTGCTCTCTGGGAGCTACCTCATACTGTGCAACCCAGCTGTTACATGGGGCTGCTGCCCACCCACGGGCTGGTGAGGAGCCTGAGGACTGCAACTCACTGGGACAAAGTAAAGCTAGTTGTAGCTGCCTGGGGGCGGCCAGTGGAGACTCTCCCTCCCTCCCACTGGTAGGCTATTATAAAATGTCATCTGGGCAGTGGACTGCACTTTGGCCACCTCCACTACACAGGTACAGAGCAAGAGCTGGACAAGTAGAACCCAGTCAGACTGGAAACCCAGCTGGCCTCTGTCACCCTGGCATGGGCACAGCTAGCCCCTCTGTGCTGTGTACAGCTCCCCACACAGCCTGTCACAGTGCAACTGCTGCGGGGATTTTCCTGGAGCAGCATGAACGGGTAGAGATGAAGAGCTGGTGCAGGCTGAGCTGCTGTCTTATGCCCTGCAGGCACAGTTGCTCAGTCCTGGCTGAGGTCCCATTCCTCTCAGTGTGATGCGATGCACAGATCTCACCCTGCCCCAGCAACAGGAGAAAGGAAACAATTAGAGAGAAACATCTCCTGCTGCCTGGAGAGGTCTGGTTGCCACAGTAACAAAGGTGACGCCAGCAGATGATGCTTATTGACCTCGAAGAGAAGCTAGAAAGTGCAGCAGGTGGGGGAAAAGGCAGCCCCCTCCCCCTTGGCTGAAAACATAGGGAGAGGTGCTGGAGGCGAGACCCCCAACCTCTCCCAGCATTTGAGGCCTAGAGATCTTGTGAATCTGGGCAGAACTGCGAAGGGTGAGTGTATTCCAAAATCCAACACATGCCTCACAAACAAAGCAACTGAGCTGGTCTTCCCTGCCATGGCCACACTCCCTCCCAGAGCGCCTTCTAGGGGTTGATGGACAACAGACGGCGAGGAGGAGAAATGCTGAGCTAGCAGCACTTCTGGCTGGACAGTTCTGGGCCAGAGCAGTCCAGCAACCCCTGTAGTTAATAAGAGCAGGGGATGTTCTGGAGCCATCGTCTAGATCTTTAAAATCCCAGTTCATAGCAAGGGACAGTGAAGAGTTGGCTCCACCCCGAGGAAGGAAGCGGTATAAAGCAGGCAGGGCTTCACTCCAGTGCCAGGAAGGGGGATGCTCCTTCCAGAGCCCAGCAGTGGAGTGCTGCTGTGGGCCAGTCGCATGCAGAGCCCCTGTCTGAGCACACTGGCCCAGAAAAGCCCTGCCAAGGGGAGGGGCTGGATGTCCAGGAGCCAGAGCACAGCACTCAAGCCAGCTGCAATTCCAATCTAAATATTCAGGGGATGAGGGAAAAGCAGTTCAAGAAAGCTGGCAGTTTTTCAAAGAGACATTATTAAGGGCACAAAAGCAAACTATCCCACTGTGAAGAAAAGATAGGAAGTATGGCAAGAGACCGCCCTAGCTTACCCAGGAGATCTTCAATGATCTAAAACTCAAAAGAGAGTCCTACAAAAAGTGGAAACTAGGTCAAATTACAAAGGATGAACATAAACAAATTACACAAGTCTGTAGGGACAAAATTGAAAGGCCAAAGCACAAAATTAGATGAAACTAGCTAGAGACATCATGGGTAGCAAGAAAACATACTACAAATACATTAGGTTTCAGAGTTACAGCCGTGTTAGTCTGTATCCGCAAAAAGAAGAACAGGAGTACTTGTGGCACCTTAGAGACTAACAAATTTATTAGAGCATAAGCTTTCGTGGACTGCATCCGAAGAAGTGGGCTGTAGTCCACGAAAGCTTATGCTCTAATAAATTTGTTAGTCTCTAAGGTGCCACAAGTACTCCTGTTCTTCTTTTTACAAATACATTAGAAGCAAGAGGAAGACCAAGGACAGGGTAGGCCCGTTACCCAATGAGGAGGGAAAAACAATAACAGAAAATGTGGAAATGGCAGAAGTGGTAAATGTTTCAAAGTGTTGAGTAGTGACTGGACGTCTAACACAGTGAATACCTGCAAAAATTAGTTAGGATCAGAGGCTAAAATATGGAAGAACAAGTTAAAAATTACTTAGGTGAGTTAGAGGTCTTCGACTTGGCAGGGCCTGATTAAATACAAGAGCTGACTGAGGAGATATCTGAGCCATTAGTGATTAGCTTTGAAAAGTCACGGAAGACAGGATAGATTCCAGAGGACTGGAAAATGGCAAATATAGTGTTCATCTATAAAAAGGGAATAAGGACAGCCCGGGGAATTACAGACCAGCCAGCTTAATTTCAGTACCCAGAAAGATAATGGAACAAATAATTAAGCAATAAATTTGCAAACACCTAGATGATAAGGTAATAATTAATAGTCAGCATACATTTGTCAAGAACTAATCATGTCAAAGCAACCTAATAGCTTTCTTTAACAGGGTAACAAGCCTTGTGGATGGGGGGGAAGCAGTACATGTGGTATATCTTGACTTTAGTAAGACTTTGATACTGGATTGCATGATCTTCTCATAAACAAACTAGGGAAATACAACCTAGATGGAGTCACGAAGTGGGTGCAAAACTGGTTGGAAAACTGTTCCCAGAGAGTAGTTATCAGTGGTTCACAGTCAAGCTGGAAGGGTCCCACAGGGATCAGTTCTGGGGCCAGTTCTGTTCAATATCTTCATCAGTGATTTAGATAATGGCATAGAGAGTACACATATAAAGTTTGCGGATGATACCAAGCTAGGAGGAGTTGTAAGTGCTTTGGAGGATAGGATTAAAATTCAAAATGATCTGGACAAACTGGAGAAATGGTCTGAAGTAAATAGGATGAAATTCAATATGGACAAATGCAAAGTACTCCACTTAGGAAGGAAAAAATCAGTTGCACACATACAAAATGGGAAAGAACTACCTAGGAAGGAGTACAGCAGAAAGGGATTTGGGGGTCATGGTGGATCACAAGCTAAGTATGAGTCTACAGGGTAACACTGTTGCAAAAAAAAAAAAAAAACAGCAAAGATCATTCTGGGATGTATTAGTAGGAGTGCTGTAAGCAAGACAGGAGAAGAAATTATTTTGCTCTACTCCATGCTGATTAGGCCGCAACTGGAGTATTGTGTCCAGATCTGTGCACCATATTTCAGGAAAGATGTGGACAAATTGGAGAAAGTCCAGAGAAGAGCAACAAAAATGATTAACGGTCTAGAAAACATGATCTCTGAGAGAAGCTTGAAACAATGGGGTTTGTTTAGTCTGGAGAAGAGACGGCTGAGAGGGGACATAATTTTCAAGTACATAAAATGTTGTTACAAGGAGGAGGGGAAAAAATGTTCTCCTTAACCTCTGAGGATAGGACAAGAAGCAATGGGCTTATATTGCAGCAAGGGCAATTTAGGTTGGACATTAGGAAAAACTTCCTGTCAGGGTGGTTAAGCACTGGAATAAATTGCTCAGGGAGATTGTGGAATCTCCATCATTGGAGGTTTTTAAGAGCGGGTTAGAAAACACTTGTCAGGGATGGTCTAGAGTGCAGGGGACTGGACTAGATGACCTCTCAAGGTCCCTGCCAGTCCTATGATTTAAATACTAGCAAGTTGGTAACTAGATATTACCCAGTTGAGGGGGAAAGTCCCAGCAGTATCTCTGTAGCAGGGCACTGGTGCAAAAGCACCTTACTAGGCCCAGCCCAGTCAGCTCCAATCAAGGGAAGCAGATTGGGGCTGATGGAAAAGGCCTGAGAATTGGCAACACCTGCTGGCCTGACAAGCCAAGGGCTATAAAGGCTGGGAGGGAGCCAGAAGGTGGGGGGCAGCTAGGGAGAAGTCAGTCGGTGAGGGAACTGGAGGCCTCCTAGCTGAAGGAGGACTCTGCCTGTGAAGGAGGTTGAATAATGCTGTAAAGCTTGTAAATAGACAGACATTGGTAGTGGAATAACTGTAGGTAAATAAAGACATGGGTGTTGCACAACCCTGAAGCCTCTCTGAGCCTTACTGGGGCAGCAAGGGGGCCCCAGGAAGAGGGGCGGGTTGTGAACCCTGTTACAATCTCCCTCCACCAACCCAGCTGAATGGTCCAGGATGGGCACTAGCCATGGAGCAGAGAAAGAGGCTGCAACAGGGCTGATGAGGGGGTTTCTGCTTGTGAATTATTAGAAAAGTCAGATTTTATCCGCACATTTTCCTGCAGGCTCTAGGGCTTATGCTGCCATACTCCTGCTTGGCCTTGTCTGCACTAGCAACCTTTGCAAGGGTTTTCCTGCTCTGCTCGCTCAGCTCCCCCTGCTGCCAACAGCAGAGCTGGAATGCAAGAAGGGCACTGAGCTTCATACTCCCGTGTCATCCAGCCCTGCGGCAGTCAGAGTGCAAGTGCCCTCCTGCCACTCCAGCACCCCGGGGGGGCCAGCAAAGGAGCTCACTAGTGTAGGCATAGCCAAGCAGGGTTATGGCAGCACAAGTCCCACCCCGTGAAACAGGGAAAAGGGGTTTTATGGAGACTATTTAGAAGTTTTCACTAAGTCCCAGTTAACACAATCACTCACAAATGGTGCACTGAATGAATCAGAGGTCCTGGGAAAAACAGCATGTGAATGTGGAAAGTATCCTGATGCATGCTGTTACAGGCAGGAGGGAACTGCACCTAGAAGCTCTCTTGGAGGCACCCTTTCCAAAGCAAAGAGCTGTGCTGCTCTCAAGGTGGACCCCCCCCCCCAGTTCACCCCATTTTTAGACTGGGTCACCAGGCTTCAGCACTTCCTCTTTACCAACTGTATTGACCTCGCAAATGGCTGAGACACGGGATCTCGGTGTAAAAGGCTTACCTGCCCTTTCAGTGACCACGTAACGAAGGGCTAGGAAAGTTCCTGCAGCCTCTGCCTCTCTAGGTCCTGCATTGAGCACTCCTGCCAAATCCAGGAAGCTGAGGCTGACACCCCCAGCGCTCCCACAGTGAAAACCACACCAGATTTCCTCTCCTTGTCTCAGAGGTATTAGGCCTTCGTTATATGTCCAAGACCCAACTTCCACCCCAAACACCCACACCCATTTTGCAGGTTTCCTTTAACCACGCCAAGCCATGGCACTGTCATGCTTGGGTGGGGGACAGAGTCAAGCCTTAGCCTCACAGGGCTCATCCCCTCCACGAGGTGACTGGCAGCAGCATTAACACAGATATCATGGACACGTGCATTTCCAACACTCCATCTCAAGTGCAATGAAGGGAGTCTCTTCCCTGTGGGGGCTCAGGAAGCTTTAGGTGCAGCTCAGTGGTCTGACCTGCACCCCCAAGTTCAGCTCAGCAGCGTAGGCAGCAATAGCTGCTTCGAGACAACCCAGGCTGCTGGAGCGATTGGGCGTGTCAGCACTTTGCCCAGGTTGCTGCAGTGGTAAGAGAGATGGAAGCCAGACATATAGTGTAGCATGTTTACTGTGAACACACACATCCTGACATAGCGCAGAGATCTTTGGGTACAGCTTCCCCAGAGACTACAGACACAGACAAACCTGTACCATAAATACAGTCCTCCCCCACAGGCGGGACAAAGGAATAGGAGCCTTCCACTTGCTCCGGCAGATTGTCACTTTGCTGAAGAGGTGACATCACAGCCCCTGCAGATGGGGATTCCTCTACCTGCCATGGCTTAGGAGGCAGGACCCCTGTAGTTACCATGCCTCTGGGCTTGTGCTTGACACTCATTTACATAAATATATATTAAATAGTTTGTACTTTATCCACAATAGCAATTTCTCCTTATCAGCATCTTACAAATAAAACCTGATTTGCTCAAAAAGCAGTTGCACTTTGTTTCTGTCACTGCAGGGTTCAGAGCTCAAAGCTCATTCAACCCTCAAGGACTAGAAAGACCCGTCTCTGTACTCCCTGCACACCCCTCCTAGAGTGGGCACCACACCCCTCCCTGCAGGAATCCCAGCTCAACGGGAACACGCAAGGGGCAGCCACTGAAAGGGGTCCCCCCACATGCAGTGGTCCCCAACCTGACCCTGCAGTGCCCCAATAAAGCTTCCCATCTCACCCCCATTGCCCTCTCTGCCCCAGTGCCTGCCCCATGCCCCCCACCAGTGTTTCTCCCTACCATCAGACTTGCCTCTGTGCCTCCCTACAACCATCCCCACCTGGGGGTGACTGACAGGTGAGGTGAGAGAGGCAGACAGTTACCAGACCTGGCACGTGGAGCAGTCAGGCTGGGTAGGGGCAGCGGGGCCCACGGAAGGAAGGAGCTGGTTTTGGTGGCAGGTAATGCCCAGTGTTACCTATTTTTCATTCCATCACATAAAAGCCATTTCTGAACAGGCTTGTCGGGAACCTGCAGGCTGGGACTTCTCCGTTCCAAAAGTCACTGGCTTGCAAAGCACTCTCATCACACTGAATGTGCACCCTTGCCAAGCCTCAGGATCATTCTCCTGCTTCCAAGGATACTGCAGCTTAACCAGGAGATCATCAAGCTGCCCTCAAATCTCCTCCCCTGGTATATTCCAGCAGCCAGAGAGCAGGAGACCAACACAATGCAGCTGGTCAGCACAAACATGCAGCACTTGTAAGTTCTGATGAGGCTTGTGGCTGCCACAATGCTCATGTCTGCCAGACCTGTGCCCCTCTCCATGCAGTCAGTGGGCTAACACCAGCTGCAGGCAGCAGGCATCTCCTTTGGCCTCATTACCCTGACAGCTGTGGACCCACCTCCCCTTCACTCCTGGCTCCAGTGCCACTGAAAAAGCAAGCCCATGCACTCCCTACGACTTCAGTGGGAGTTGCCTCTGCTCACCCAGGGCTGACTTTGTTTTCTATTTAAGGAAGGCAGGGGTGCGTATCCCTTGCCTGTTGGTGACAAGCTGACTGGTGTGTCTGAACAGAACAGACTTTTCCCCTGTCCCCATAGACCAGTCTCCTATAGTCCCAGGGGCTCGGGCCATGGCATGCTACAGAGCTCTGGAGTGCCAGCTGCTGTGCAGGGAGTGACGTAACACCTGCCCAGCGGGTTGACTGGAGGGCTAGAAACGTTATGCAAGACATGGGCACAGCTGAGTCCACTCCAGGATTGGGGAGCCACACTGCTTCCAGACAGTGACTGTCTCGGGGATTCTCCTTTCTTCCCAGCATGCTCCATGGAGGGAGATGCTAGTTCTGTAGCTCCTGCTGCCTAGAAGGCTGCTCGTCCTCAACACTTTTCTCACTGGACAGCTGTTGGTCCTGATATGGGTGACTGGATGGATGCTGATCTGATAGAGCATTATCTGTGGACAGCTCCTCTTCTTCCTTCTCCAGTATCTGCACCGGCTGCCCCTCCTCACTTGGCTCCAACGTCTGCATCGCTGGCTCCTCCTCACCCAGCTCAGATGTCCCCACTGGTATTACTGGCCTGATCACATCTGGTTCTAACATCTCCCCAGATGGCCCCTCTTCACCTGGATCTGACATCTTCCCAGACAGCTCTATCTCACCTGGCTCCAGCTTCCCTGTCTCACCCAGCTCCCATGTTCCCCCAGCTGGCTTCTCTTCACCCTGCTCCAGCACCACTGACCCATCTTTTTCAGATGTGTCTCCAGACTGCCTGGTCTTGCCCAACTCCAGTACCCCCATCGTGCCCTGTTCTGGCACCTCCGCAGATGGTTCCTCCTTGCTTGGCTCTGGGACCTCCAAGAGCCCTGGCATCCTCATCAGGCCCTGTTCTGGCATCTCTCCCAGGGGGTTCTCTACCAAGGGCCCAGACCCACCCAGCTCTAGCTCACGTGCCTCCCCTGAGGGCTCCATCTCACGCTGTTCAGGGGGCTGGCAGTTCAGTCGCTCTTCACTTATTTGGGGACTGATGGAAGGTTTCTCAGTGAAGCCGAAGCGAGCGTAGTTCTCCATTGAGGTCGGGGAGGAGGGGCCTGCACTGGAGACAGTGCTGGAAGGGCCACTGCTGTCTGCAAAGCAATTCCAGAAAGCGTCAGACAAACACAGAGAGTCAGTACTTAGCTGAAAACCTCAGCCAGAGTCTCTGCTGAAAAGCCTATTAAATGGCATGTAGCATGTTCCCAGACATCAGCACCTGACTGTCCCTCCAATGGGAAGGAAGCACTGAGTGAACTGGGCACCAGGGTGGGACCCAAGTGGAAGCTACAGCACAGACACTCCTGCAAGAGTGACTGAACTAGTAAACAGCAGGTAGGCAGACCCTGAACAACATTCTCCTGGCTTTATACCAGATGTATCAGTGTGCATCCAACCCCCAGAACTGAACGAGGTTTGAGGGGACTGGAAATCTCACTGTCACTTTTATTTCTTTGAAAAACAAAATGTTCAGCCAATGGTGCCAGACTGACAGCACTGGAGTCTATTTAACCACAGGCCTGTGGAAGAGCTAGGCATGGTATTCCACACCAGCCCCTACTCATGGTTCAGGAGAGACTGGAGTCTGGTCCTTGGGGCCATCCAGGCCCTGGCCTCCCTGTTGTGATTGCCCATAAGCATGTCAGTTGGTGCCGTTGTGATGGTGATGGTTTTGGGATGTTGACACACATGTGCAAGGAATTGAGCGAAGGCCTACAGGTTCCTACAAGCATAGCAGTAGAGAGCAATGCATACACAGATTCTCTCAGTTATGTCTGGAAACTGTGTATATGTACTGGTTCTCCCCCTGCGGAGGAGGCAGCCGGAACAGCCAGGAGGGCGGGTTGGACCAGCCCACCAATTGCTCCAAAAAACCCCCAACTTACTGGAATTATGCAGGAGCTCTTCCAAAAGTAGCTGATAACCAACATATGAACCAGGCCCAACAGGCTTTCAACTGCTTACCTTTCTGTCTCAGAGCAGGTGGCTCTAAACTCAGATGAGGGGTGGGAGACACCAGGCCTACCAGTGCTGAGAGATAAGAGCCACCTCTCTCTCTCTCAAAAGTACATCTGGCAATTCTGTACATAGTGGACGTAACTAGCATCAAGCCCAGGAATGGAAAGGGAAGAAAATCAAGCCACTACGTGCTTTTATTTATTTATACCCTTCTGCAGACTCTTGGACTCCACTATCAAATATTATGTCCACCAAGTCCAAAAAATTATAAGTGGGCCATAAGCAAACAGATCGCTCAAAGCCCACGTATCTGCTCTGCACATTCTCCTAGGTACAGTGATGCTGTTGGTCTTGTAGTGCATAATTTGAAGTCTGGAGTAGGACCTTTAGGCTATGGAATAGTCACCTTCTTTCATTCTGCAGTGGGTGAAAGGCAATAAAGCGTGATATAGATTTTCGGAATTATTTTTTCCTGTTGGTAGATATTTTAATTGCCCCTGGTGCAGCGAGATTTGGCCATCGTTTCTCCTTGGGGTACCATGGGACCAGACAGAAGAAAGTACTAATTCATGAGCCCTGTCAACCCTAGATAAAAGTTTGGTCGGGATTCCAGAACTCTAAGGGCCGTCACGTCCTTGTGAAATGTGCAGTACTGATCCATTATTGATAGCGTCCCCCATGCAAACTTACACCCTGTGGAAGCAGAGAAAGAACGGTTATGCATTGTAGTTCCTTCCTGTCAGTTCTTTCTCTGCTTCCACAACCCGGATGAAGCTATCACTGAGTACCACAACTGTGCTCTTGCTACAAAGAACAGCTATGCAGAATAAATATTTAAATAAGTGGACCACTTAGATCTTGTAACATATCAGACTTAGGTTCGAGCATGGATACAAGCTTAGGTGTACATAAAACTATGGCTTGCATATCAGAACCCAGCAAGACCATAGCATCTTACTGAGTTAAGGGCTGCTAACTGGGACTCAGATCTGCCGACAGATCGTCCTATGGCAACTGTAACTTACTGAGGATTGAAGGGTTCCAGGGATCTGCATCACCTTCAATACAGAATCTAAGGGCCTGACTACATGAACAATTGGTTTGTGGAAAGCTAGGGTCTGAATCAGCCCACAGCAGGCTAGTGTGGGATAAACTATCCATGGGGAGCCTGCTCACAGCACTAACAGTTCATTAATGCCCTTGCTCTAGTCCCATTTCAAAGCTAACAGGATCAAAGAGCATTAACAAACTGTTAGTGCGAGTCCGCAGAGCCCACATGGACATTGTCCATGGCAGGCTAGTGCAGGTGATTCAAGCCCCAGCTTGCCACAAACTAAACGTTTGCATAGACAAGCCCTAAGCTGTATCCTTGAGTCAGGGCCTCGAACTCTGTGGCCAGGAGAACTAAGTTGTGCTGCAAAGTCTCTGGATTCAGTGGCACTCCAGAGTGGGAGGCTGCAGAACTTAAATTTAAATTAAAAGGTATAGGTTTTTAATTAGCTAAAAATAATTAATCCAATCAGTATAGTCACTCCTGGGTTATCATCTTGATGGTGCATTTAATATTATGCTTTCCCCCCCATTTTCAGTTTTGAATATACCACGTATTTCTGTGTTGTCAACACAAGTGCACCATGAGGTTGCCAAGGAAAGCAGGGGTTTGTAATGCTGGGGAGGCAGTTTGGAACTATGGATAAGCACTTTAGCTGGATGTTTCTGTTTAAAGTGGTCAGCTATTAACAAGATAAGTTTATCTCGTTGTAAATGCCAATGTTGTTAAGGTGCCAAAGTGAAGAGCCCCTGGGGAGGACCGTACCTGCACTATTGTTTCATGTCTGCCTGGCTCACTCAGTTCGTATGTGGAAAGCTGAGATTCTGGAACAGGGTTCTCTGGCAAGGGGTGGATTCCATGGCAAATTCCAAGGCTCCAGAATTGTGGAATTTCTGGGGCTCTGTCTTGAGCATGCCAACGGGGCGAATTTTTATCCTAGCTGCTAGTGACTTGCTACTCCTTGTCCAAAATATAGGAAGGTTACTTTGGCCACGTCTACCCTAGCACTTATGTTGACAAAACTCTGGGCCTGGCTGGGAGCCCAGGAAGACTCACAGCACCAGTGTCTCCCTGGAGCTCCAGTGCCCTCAGGGACACCTCAGCAGAGCAGAGGCCAGGGAAGCTGCTTCCAGCACCTTCCCCAGTGACTGCCTGCCCTGTGCCCAGCCCAAGGCTGCTGTACTCTCCCCACGCTGCCAGAGTTACCTGCGTGGGTGGGAGCTTTGTCCTTCTCCCACTGCACCTCCCCCACCATGGCATGTTTCTGGCTCGCTCAGTGGCTCTCCCTGGCAGCCAGGCCCGGGCAGGGAGTGGAGGGGACAGGAAGGAGCTGCTTCTCATGCCAGCTGAAGGTGGCCGCTGCCTCTGTGCAGAGCGGCAGTTGCCGGAGAGAGAGCCTGGCTGGGGAGAAGGCGGTGGCAGTGGCCCACCCCCTCTGATCCCCACCCATGGACAGCAGCCAGGCGAGCTGGAAGGGGGGGGGGGGAAGGGAGGGAGAGAGAGAGTGTTCCGGCTTGTTTGGCTGCTGTCTTCAGCAGGGAGGGGGAAGTGCTGCCACCTCCCCAGCGGGGTTCTCGCAGGCAGCTGCCACACTGCACAGAGCAGTGACCTGGGCCCGGCTGCCAGGGGGCAGGCGCAGCGAGAGGAGGACAGAGCCCCTCTCCCTCCCCCCATCAGGCCACGCAGAAAACAGGGGAGCACTTGACCCTGCATGCCCCCCTATGTGGCGCCTATGCTGGTAACAGGAGTTCTTCAAAAGTGACTCTGCATATTCCCAGTTGGGTATTGCAGCATTTGTTAGGGTCTAATAGTAGAACCTTCTCCAAGCAGTGCCATTGCCGGGTACATGGGCCCCACCTCCTCCTCCTCTCAGAACTTCCAAACATTCTGAGGTGAGGCTACATAAGGGGGTACTGCACCCTCTTTCGCCTCAGTTCATTTACTGCTAACCCAGAGAGACCACAATAAGACTGAGAAAAATAGGGGCAGGAAATGTGAATATGCAGAGTCATCCCAAGGAACTCATCTTACAAAGTAAACTTTATTTCTTCTTTGAGTGGCTCTGCATATTCCCACTTATGGCTAGTTTGACAAGCAATAGGCAATACTGAAAAAGCCCGGAGCTGGGAGTCCTAATTAAACAATGATTGAAGCACCACTCTGCCAAATTTGGCATCTGCTGCTCTAGAAGCTAGATCCAGCTCATAGTGCTTAGTGAATGGGTTCACTAACTTCCAGGTAGCAGCCCTGCAAATTTCCCTAATAGGAACACGTTTAATACAAGCAAAAGATGCAGCTACAGCTCTCGTAGAAGGAGACTGTACAACAGAAGACTCAGGAATTTCTGTGGATTTGTAATACTGAATGATGCATTGTTTCACACAACTGGAATAGTCCTAGCAGGCAAACTCTGACTTCTTAGTACAAGAAACAACCAACCTAGATGAATTCCTAAAACGGACTTCTATTTAAATATGCAAGAATCCTTCTAGCACCTAATGTACGTAACTACCCTTAGCATGTAGGTTTGAGTAAAAAATGGTATATGAAATGTGATGCGAATTGCTTTTCCCCCAGTTCAATTATGCTCCTCTTTGTCTTCCAAATGATCTTGTTTCCAGGTGTCAAGGGGGGGGGGGGAGGAGATAGTTAAAGAGGTGATGTCCCGGTCTCTTATTTTATACCCTCCTCCTTGCTTTTAGGAATACCCCCCAGCTGGGACACAGACAATCAGTTTCCTGTGTCCATGAGATCTGAAGCAGCTCTCAGGTGAATTGTATTTCTTGCTCACACCTTTGTGTACGTGAGGCTTGAGTGCCATGCAAGGACTTAGTTTACGATTCTTTTTGTTATTTCTAAGGAGCTACACTGTGGCCATTCCCCAGACCCATAACACATTTCAGTAACAAACATATAGTAAAATGTCATAGCTTCATATACAATAATGATGCACACATTTTAACAAGCCAATAGGGTTGCCAACTCTGACTCAAGCTATTCTGGGAGATTCTCCCCCCCCCTGCCCCCAACATGATGTAATGTCATTTTCTTAAAATATCCTATTAAAAAGTCTCCTAGATTGCTTTCAATAGTCACTGAGAGATTGATGCCAATTCCGGGAGACTCCAGGCCAAACCTGGAGGGTTTGGCAACCCTACAGGACAATGATGTACAGCAAATTGTACAGCAAATTATGATTTTTCAAATGATACCTCACAAGACATACTTTGTACAACATATCAGAACCATGTAAAAGTGGTGAATGTGGGGGTGTCAGGGTGTTATTTTGAGGTACAATGTATCACAGCTGTCTGATATGAAACAGTGGCTATTTTTGGTAAAAACCTGGGATCAGATCTACGAACCACCTCATCTTTATGAAAAATCATAAAGGGCAGCTCAGCCATCAGGGCGTGCAATTTGCCCACCCTTCTGGCTGACATTATAGCAATAGTGAAGACCATTTTAACAGATAAATAAAATATGAAACACTTCACCTGGGGTTCAAAGGATGACCTCAAACAGATTAGATCAGATTAAGATCCCAAAATGGGACTGGATCCCTTAAAGGTGGAGATCTGTTAGATAATCCTTTCATAAATCTTAACAGAATCATGTACAGTGATCTACTATCAACCAAAATAAGAGAGACTGAATAGCTACCAGGTGAACTTTTAAAGAAGAATTAGGCCCCCTTCCCTCAGATTTTAAGTATATAAAATTTCTAAAATACAGGGTATGGAAGCTGCAACTGGAAAAATCATATTTTCCCTGCATCCAAGCAACAAATCTAGCTCATTTTAAATAGTAACACTTTTTAGTAGGCAATTTTCTAGAATTAAGCAGTACATTCTTTACCAATGAGAACATGACTGCTAAGAGTAGCCAAAGTCCGACAGCCCAGGCCATAAGATGAAGAGACTGAGGATCTGGATAAAAGATCCTGCCTTGTTGCTGTGACAAGAGATCCGGAGACAGAGGAAAATGCATGTAAAGTCCAGCTGACAGCTGATGCAGATTCATGTACCGCTGCTGTCTCAGACAAGCAGAGACAATCAATATAATTTTTGCCCTGTCCTGACAAATCTTTGGTCACCATTTTCTGAATAAAGGTGGTGGTGGGGGGAAGGTATACAGAAGGCTCCTTCCCCAACATAGAAGGAAGGCATCTGAAATGGACTGACTGGCTGTCAAACAGATCTACATCGGGCTAGCACCATCCAGGTATGTCTTGCATACCTGGAGCTTTCAGGGACCACTCGTGAATCTGAGAACTGGCCCTGATGAGGCAATCTGCTAGTACATTGCTCTTGCCTGCTAAATGCAGGGCCATTAGATAGATCTCGTGAAGAGTGCACCAATTGCATAATCTGACCACCTTGGCATATAACTGGAAAAAATGAAGCCCCCGTTCCTTGCTCATGTAATGCACAGCAGAAGCGTTATCCGGTGCTCCCTGAAGAGCGTTCCCCCTTTTCTATGAAGAAGGAACGATCGGAGGGTCAAATGACTGGCTCTTAATTCCAAACACATTTTCTCAAAAAGCCCAGATTGTAAACCAGCGTCAATGAGCTCCCCAGCCAGTGGTGGTTGCATCTGATGTTACTGTGACTGAGGGCGAAGGAGGATCGAACAGGACATCTCTGAGAATATTTGATCTGTTTGGCCATCACATCAGCAAATTTAGAACGTCCTGAGGCATGGTGACAAATATTTTCTGACTGTCCTGGCTGGGTATGTAGACCTGAGCCATCCAGTGCAGCACTGATCTCAGAGATGAGCAAACCGAGTGACTAAGTGGTAGCTGCCATCAAGCCCACAAGACCCAGGAAGATTATCACTTTCCAACATTGGCAGGCTTGCAAAGCCACTTGCTCCATTTTTAGAAACCTGTCCTCTGGAAGTAAAGCTTTCCCTGCTAATGAGTCCAGAATAGAACCTTTAAAAGGAATGCTGAGCTTGATAGAAATTCAATTTTTTGAAATTAAGAAGCAAACCCAGATCCGAAAAGAGGGATGTAACTGTGATGTGAAATGACAGACCCTCACGTGTGGCACTTTTTAGCAACCAATCTTCCAAATACGGGTACACAAAAATACTCTGTCTTTTCAGATGTGTTGCCACTCCGGGAGATGCTCAGAGGGCTTGAGGGTTGGAGTGTGCACGGGAAGCATCATAACTAGGGCAGTTAACTGCCCTAGATTAACTAAAAAAAATTAATCACAATTAAAAAAAATTATTGCTATTAATTGCACTGTTAAACAATAAAATACCAACTGAAAATGTATTAAATATTTTTGGATGTTTTTCTATATTTTCAAATATATGGATTTCTATTACAACACAGAATAGAAAGTGTATAGTGCTTTATTTTTTATTACAAATATTTTCACTGTAAAATGATAAAAGAAATAGTATTTTTCAATTCATCTCATAGAAGTACTGTAGTGCAATCTCTTTATTGTGAAAGTAACTTAAAATGTAGATTTTTTTGTTAGATAACTGCACTCAAAAACAAAACAGTGTAAAACTTTAGAGCCTACAAGTCCACTCAGTCCTACTTCTTGTTCGGCCAATCGCTCAGACCAAACAAAATTGTTTACATTTACGGGGGATACTGCTGACTGCTTCTTATTTATGTCAGCTGAAAGTGAGAACAGGCATTCACATGGCACTTTTGTAGCTGGTGTAGCAAGGTATTTACATGCCAGATATGCTAAACATACATATGCCCCTTCATGCTTCGGCCACCATTCCAGAGGACATGCTTCAATGCTGATAATGCTCATTAAAAAAAAAAAAATGCATTAATTAAATTTCTGACTGAACTCCTTGGGGGAGAATTGTATGTCTCCTGGTCTATTTTACCCACATATTTCATGTTATAGTAGTCTAGGATGATGACCCAGCACATGTTCGTTTTAAGAACACTTTCACAGCAGATTTGACAAAACACAAAGAAGGTACCAATGTGAGATTTAAGAATCTGAAGTGCCTTCCAAAATCTGAGAGGGACGAGATGTGGAGCATGCTTTCTGCATCTGAGTGTTGCTCTTTTAAGACATCAAACTACAGAACCTGAACCACCAAAAAAGAAAAATCATCCTTCTGCTGGTGGCATCTGACTCAGATGATGAAAATGAACATGCATCGGTCTGCACTGCTTTGGATCATTATTGAGAGAACCCGTCATCAGCATGGACACATGTCCTCTGGAATGGTGGTTTAAGCATGAAGGGATGTATGAATTTTTAGCGCATCTGGCACGTAAATATCTTGTGATGCAGACTACAACAGTGCCATGTGAACGCCTGTTTTCACTTTCAGGTGACATTGTAATAAATAAGAAGCAGGCAGCATTATCTCCTGTAAACGTAAACAATTTTGTTTGTCTGAGCGATTGGCTGAACAAGAAGTAGGACTGAGTGGACTTGTAGGCTCTAAAGTTTTACATTGTTTTATTTTTGAATGCAGTTATTTTTTGTACATCATTCTACACTTGTAAGTTTAACTTTCATGATAAAGAGATTGCACTACAGTACTTTTATTAGGTGAATTGAAATATACTATTTTTTTTGTTTTGTTTTACAGTGCAAATAAGGGGGTTCCAAAGAGGATGGAGCTCGGCTGCTCTCAGTGGGGGCAGATGACAGAACAAGGAGTAATGGTCTCAAGTTGCAGTGGGGGAGGTTTAGGTTGGATATTAGGAAAAACTTTTTCACTGGGAGAGTGGTGAAGCACTGGAATGGGTTACCTACGGAGGTGGTGGAATCTCCTTCCTTAGAGATTTTTAAGGTCAGACTTGACAAAGCCCTGGCTAGGATGATTTAGTTGGGGATTGGTCCTGCTTTGAGCAGGGGGTTGGACTAGATGACCTCCTGAGGTCCCTTCCCACCTGATATTCTATGATTCTATGAAATATTTATAATAAAAAATATAAAGTGAGCACTGTACACTTTGTATTGAGTTGTAATTGAAATCAATATATTTGAAAATGTAGAAAACATCCAAAAATATTTAAATAATTTATATTCTATTATTGTTTAACAGTGCGATTAATCACGCAATTAATCACGATTCATTTTTTTAATTGCTTGACAGCCCTAGTCATAACTATACCGTACTTAAACTACTTTATACTAAAAACTAAACTGTAAACTAACAAGGGACTGAAGTGGTTCAACTCCATCTGGCACAGCAGCTGTTCCCTTACATAGCCACTCAGAGGAAGGGTCTAAGGGGGCATGTGTGCTCTAATGAGCATTGCTTAGAGAAGGTTCTACCATTAGGTGCCAACAGGTGATGCAATATCCGTAAGTGGGAATATGCAGTGCCACTTGAATACTAATTTTTCATCAGCATCTCCTGAAGTAGCTAGGCTGCTAAGCTCAGAGAAAATAAAAACCTGATAGCACCTGAAACCTTGAGAACCCAAATCTTATGCTAGGTTGGCAGGACCAGACTCCAGGATCCAGATTGCAAGGGTTCACACCTGCCTGCCCCGGATAGGTCAGTAGATGTGTCAGAGGAGGGAGGAGTCACCTGGGAGAGTTTTTTAGATCTGGGAGTCCTGAGAGTGCCACAAGAAGGGGCAGCATGGCAGCTGTGCAATCTGCCAGGGTGAGAACCCCACCTACTCACCTCCGTGGCCTCCCTCAGCCTCACCTTTTTGGCACACAGAGCCTTCCTGCTTTGTCCAGTGGCCTGGGGTTTACGACTGTCAAGAGCTGTAGGTAAAGCAGGGGCACTACGCCTGCTCGCCTCAGTCTTTGACTCTATACTGAGTTGCTAGCAAGTACAGAAGGGAAAAAGTCCCAGCTTCATGACAACAAAGCCAATAAAATAAAGCCAGTACCTTGCCCAAAGGAGAGAGGTCTATTTGCTCATCACACCAGATTTTGAGGAGAATTCCGGGTTAGATCTGACCAGGAGCAGAACAAAGGCATGAACCTTGGAGGTGTAACTTTTCGGAAGAAGGTCCTAGCCCTGCCCTCCTGCTGTGAGCTCCAAGGAGCATGAGGGAGAGGAGACTCCCACCCCCAGCAAGGACAGAAATGCCGGATGTACTTTTGACCAAAGGTCCTAGAGATGAGATGAACCTTATTTTCAAATGCAATCACAGTCACTGTGCGAAGTGCTGCCCCTCATTTCCCCATACAACAGGAGTGGAGGGAGCGTCCTGGACTCAGCCACCCTTAGAAGGAATGGGTGAATGAGGTGCAGTGAAAGCACTGGATTCCTGTTCCTAGTTCCGTCACTGGGTTGCTCTGTATCCTGGGGCGAATCCCATCCCCTCTCTGGGGCCTCAAGAGGGTCAATACCACCCATCTGCTGCAAAGGGATTGTGAAGCTCAGCTGTGGCTGTGATGAGTGACAGAGAAAAGCCTACAACTGAAATAGTAAAGAAGGAAACAGCATGGCCTAGAGCTCTGGGGGAGAATCTGAACAAGAAAAGGTATGCTTGGATCAGAGACATTGCTATTTGTCAGGGAGAATCAGACACACTGGAGAGGGAAACCCCTCTTAGGTGCCATCTAGGCCATCCCCACACTCAGGGGACAGTTCGGGGGTGGCCTCAATAGCATCCTTGGGGAGACTCTGTCCATTCGAGTTGTTAATGTGTCATGATAGAGCTTCCACCTCTTCCCTTGCAGGACCGTTTGGTAGATGGATATCTTTCTCCTTCAGGAAGCTTTTTCCAATATAGTAGACAGGCTACATGTTTTCTTTGTATTCAATTATATCCCATTTCTCCCAGGTCTACACCTGGAAGTCCCCTAAGCAATTAGTCTCCCACCTGCAAACCCTCCAAGCCAATTATCTTGGCATCCGCCGCAACCACCATTTAGCCCAGCTACCACAAATCAATCCCTCCATAAGAGAAAGGAAATACTCACACCACGGCGGTTTGTCCGAGCGCTGGCGCAGTGGTAGAGACGAGGACGAGAGAATTCTCTGTGGCATGAAGGGGTCACCGGGTGTCTGGCTTCCAATCACGGAATCAAAGAGAGCTTGAAGAGACAGAACATCCACATGAGGCCACACAAATTCCATCAACCACATGGATTAACACCCCAGAGTGGAAAATACCAGGCTGCTGCTCCAGCCACAACAGAATCTAGGCCCTCTGCAGATCTACAAGCAACCTGCAGTGCCCCCACCATCCTTCCCAGCACCATTATGGATGAACTGATACACTTACTATGCTGAAAGTAACTATTCTGATAATGCTTTCAAATGGTTTGGCTGACAGATACAGACTCCCTCCTCCTGCAGTTAGAAGCTACTTTTGATTGATTGCCTCTTATGTCTCACATAACCATGCAGGGCCACCCATGACTCACCTCACGGGACCAGCAGGCTCTGGAGCTATTACTCTAACTGGCATTTGTTACTAGCCTTACCCTTTTCAATCTGCCTCTACAAGGAGAACAGAAGATAAACAGGGCTTCAGTGTCCTGGCCAGGCCCACTGCCCCCGCAATGGATCTGCCACTGCTCCTGTTGGCCTTCTTTTCTCAGGGTCTCAGGGCCTGCCAGCCTCACACACACACCCCCACCAGTACCTGTGGATGCTCGAGAGTGAGAGTTGCTGTGACACCTGCACACAGACGTCAGGAACTCATTGACCTGTCGCAAAGAGAGGGAGTTGTGCAGGGTCTCCAGTGGGTAAATGGTGGGAACCATGGAGCAGCCTTCAAAACCTGCAAGAAACCCAGGCAGAAAATAAATACAGCAGACAGTTACCTGGTCGCATGCAGGATCATTCACCACTGAGTGGGGGAGAGGGAAGCAGTCTCCCAAACCAGACAAGGTGGGCCCACTATGAACCCCAGACCCAAATTCACCTCATCTAGGCCAGGAAAATTGTCATTAAGCAAAAACAAGTCTGAGAGCACAAGCACAGGCATGCACAGCCAGAGGGAGGAGCACACATCACCTCTCTGCTCCCCAGTTTATGGCCCTTTTACTAAATTACTGGCATTTGTTTGGTTATTGTGGAAGAATTCATTATGTGCCCAACAGCTCGTAGCAGCCCCTCTGGAGAAAGTCAGCAAAACCTTAATGGGAAAATGGCTCCCATTTCTGGTGCCTTAAGTTTGTGACAAGACTTTTTCTTGGTCCTAAAATGTGCCCCGCAACCATGTAACCATTTAACTAAAGAAACGGTGAACTCCAAGCTGAAGGCAAGCAGCAGCCCATCCCACAGAAACCTGCCATGCCCCCTCTTTCCCCACACAGGCCTGGCAGGGTTTACCACACACAAAAGGCGGTTGGCACTAGAGCCCAGTTCCTCCCTGGCACCGCTCTCAAACTCCTATGCACTCACTTCCAGTAGCCACCAAATCCAATGCTACCAGGGCCAGGCATTTCACAAGGCACTCACTCACTGGTCTGCCCTTGCTCAGATCTCACACCCAGCAGGGATGCAGGAGTCCCCATGTGACATTTCTGCCCCAGAGCCACTGTAACACTAAGGCAAAGGGCAGCAATGCTGCCTCTCTTCTCGACTCTCCTTAGACCCCCTGTATGAGCTCTGAGCCAGCGCAGAACTGCTAGCAGCAGGACGGAGGCTGACGGGAAGAGATCAAGGCAGAATGCGGGAAGCTGTTTCAGGCACTCCTGCCTCTATGATCCCGTCACCCTCTTTCCAGGCTGTCCCAGGTTCCCATCCCCCACTTCAATGCTGCCCATTCACCCCTGGCTCCTCCAAGCTGCCTTGGAAAGTTCCTGCCTCCACCAACACCTGGCCCCTCTGATCCTAAAGGGACTCTGCAATTTGTCCTCACTGATGAAAAATGTCAGCCATGGAGCTGCTAAAACCCTGAAAGCAGTGGAAAGCTATTCCCAGTCCTGCGCAAGTGCTCAGAAACACATTTCCAGACCTAATAAAAGGATTCCCACAGCTCCACGCCATGTATCTACTGAGAGACTTCAGGGAGTCTTACATGGAGGCTGCTTGGTATAGTTACAATTCCAACAGCTCTGTGCTGCAATGGCCCATTCCTGTTTTGGTGTGGTCAGGTCATCTAACCCATCTCTGCAGAGCACCACTAAGGAGAACAAGTATCTGTGCATGCAGAATCATCTTGCAGGCTGGCAGGAGCACATCACATGGCGATACCACGGAGCGGTGCACTCTCACCCTGCAACCTTTCAAGAGGACAGAGCAGCAGAGCTGCACTCTACAACCCTGCCGCAGGTGCACACCCAGCCACAGTGTCTAACAGTGCCCAAAGGCTTCCCAGACAGCTCCCAAAACAGAGAGGAGAGATTTCTCCATGCCAAGGAACTTACAAACAAATTTTAGACAAGACATGAGAGGGGTAACACAACAGCCACAAGAGGAGAGGATGCCTCCCATTACATTGCTTCCAAGCAAGGTCTAGTGGAATGAGCAAGGGCTTTTCACGGGAGGGTCGAGGAAGCAGATGTCTCCATTTGATAGTTTCTCATAGGCATTATGGCAGAAGTGGATTGTGAAAAGGGATTGAATGAGGAGGGCAGGCCTTGCAGGCCAGCTCAGGGTGGGTATTCCATGCATAGCAGCAGCAGATGAAAACAGAGGGCAGGAGTACTCATAGATCCCAAAGCCAGAAGGAACAATTGTGGCCATCTAGTCTGACCTTCTGCATAGCACAGGCCAGAGAACTGCCCCCAAGTAATCCCTAGAGCACATCTTTTAGAAAACCACGCAGTCTTGATTTAAACATTGTCAGTGATGGAGAGTCCACCACAACCATTGGGAAATTGTTCCAGTGGTTAATTCAGAGATGGGCAAACTACAGCCCGCGGGCCACATCCGGCTGCGGGACCGTCCTGCCCAGCCCTTGAGCTCCCGGCCGGGGAGGGTACCCCTGGCCCCTCCCCTGCTGTTCCCCCTCCCCTGCAACCACGCCACTGCATGGGCAGCATGGCTTGAGCCCACGCACCTCTCAGGCTTTCCAGTAAGCCACTTCTGCCTCTCTGAGCGGCATGGTAAAGGGGCAGGGGATTGGGAGCCGGGGGGCGGGTGTGTGTGTGTGTGTGTGTGTGTGTGTGTGGCTTGGATATGGGGGAGGGGGTCCCGGGGGCATTCAGGGGACAGAGAGCTGGTGGGTTGGATAGGGAGTGGGGTCCCGGGGTATGTGGTTGGGGGGGGGGGTGTTGGGAGGGGGCGGTGAGGGGACAAGGAGCAAGGGTGATTGGATGGGTCAGGAGTTCTGAGGGGGACAGTTAGGGGGCAGGAAGTGGGAGGGGGCAGGAAGCGGGTGCAGGCAGTTTAGGGAGGCACAGCCTTCCCTACTTGTCCCTCCATTCAGTTTTGCAACCCCGATGTGGCCCTCTGGCCAGAAAGTTTGCCCATCCCTGGGTTAATTACTCTCACCTTAAAAAATTCACTCCTTATTTCCAGTCTGAATTTGTCTAGCTTCCACTTCCAGCCACTGGATCTTGTTATACCTGTCTCTGCTAGACTCAAGAGCCCACTACCAAATATCTGACCCCACGTAGGTACTTACAGACTGTGATCAAGTTACCCCTTAAGTTATCTTAGCCTTCTTTGTCTCCTGTCATTATCTAGTTAGCTTAACAAAGAGAAGATTATTTGGGGCCTTTACATGGATACAATAGTGCAAGGTCCTAGCTACTCCATACACTGTCCCCAACCAATGGCTCTCATTGCAGACTGCAGGGAAAGAGGGGTCCCCATGGTTTATGGCCACTCCCACCCCACTTGAAACTACCAAGAGGGAAATTCAATGCCAGGGAGATAGGCACCACAGAGGAGCCAAGATAGATAGAGACATAGGCAGAAATAAGGGCTAAGTATTACTAAAGATACTAATTATTATTTGCAGGCAGGAGCATCTAGAGCCCCAATCAAGAATCAGGGCCCCACAGTGCTAACCTCTTTACAGATACATGCATAACAGAGATGGGCCCTGCCCCTGAGCTATAATCTAAGTCAGAAGTGAGAGACAACAGATGGCAGAGGACACAGTGACCATGAGAGGGTACTTGTCAGCTTCCCACTGCTGCCTGGCCATTGTTGAGGTTTTTGTAGGCATTGTGTAGAGGAGAGTTTTAAGGCAGGATTTTGGTGGTAGTTTTCTGATACTTGTGCACTAAAAACCCAACTGCACACAAAGAGACCACCAAGCAACCATCAGAGGTACACTTTTCATTCATTGCTATTTCAGGCTGGTTTGGCACCAAGTGCCATCACACAGGGATGGGTGGACAATGCCCCAAAGCCAACCTCAGCCAAGGAGCCGCACGTATGCTGCATATGACTGCTAAAACTCTTAATGAAGTTTTCATGATAGCAGCTGGTCTGAATCCCAAACCCAGTTAATCATCACTAGACAAAAAGGATGTTGTGGACACAGCTCCCAAATTTTTGTGCAGTGACGGGAAGAGGGAACTCTAGCTGCTGCTGAAATTTTATTATTTGTTTAAATATACAATAAATATTAAGAGAAAAACCTGTAAAAAGCTAGAGGATTATGTAAAACACTAAGCAACATGGGTTTGTAAATAACAGATCTAGGGACAATCTCAATAGACCTCAGATGTTGAGCAGACTCAGTTCTGATTTAACTATTTCGGTTACAGAACTCCAAGAAAAGTGCATGTACTGCAGAGAGTGGGGGGAGGGGACTCAGTATGGAGCACTCTTACTGCACCTATGTCCCAGAGCAGTGGCAAAGAGCGCAGTGCTGCTAGCTGAAAAATAAATTTGAGGTGCTCACTGTTCACCCCTTGGCCATATTACAACTAGAGTAATTATATCCGAGCTATGACTATACCCCCTCTGGTTTCACATGGATACTGTATCTTCCATTTTGGTCATACATTGTTGTGTACTTTGCTGAGCACCATTAAGCCACAGGCAGGCTGGACTGTCATTCTGCATGTCAGAAATAGCTGCATTTCACTGGTGGATGAAATGACAGATGTATTAAGGAATCACAGGAGTGGGGAAGGAAGGGACAGAGAAGTTAAGTAACCCCTCCAAGGGCCTTTAAGCATTCCCACTCTGTGGAGATTCGTGAGCTGTCCAGACCAGGTGGAAGGTGGGCTGAGGAATTCTCCATTAAATAAAGATTGTAGCACCACTCTCTCAAGCCCAGAATCAGAGCGGGACAATAGTACTTGGTGAATATGTGGAGTGAATGCCAAGTAATTACTCTACAGTTCTCAGCAATACAGAAATGCCTGAATCAGGCCACAGAGACAGCAGTAGCCCTGGTTGAGCAAGTTCTACACCCTGCTGGGATAAGGTTTTTGAAACATCTGGTTGCATATGGCATCCCATTGCTCTTTACCCATCAGACATCTCTGTCTACCCAAATGCCACATCCCTTCCAAAAATGAGCCTTAAACATATAAAACGTCCCCTAAGCAGAATTCATCCTGAAAAGGTGTGATGAAGTGAGACTGTTCTTAATGTCAGGTTTCAGAGTAGCAGCCGTGTTAGTCTGTATCCGCAAAAAGAACAGGAGTACTTGTGGCACCATAGAGACTAACAAATTTATTAGAGCATGTTCCATTCTATATGCATCCGAAGAAGTGGGCTGTAGTCCACGAAAGCTTATGCTCTAATAAATTTGTTAGTCTCTAAGGTGCCACAAGTACTCCTGTTCTTTTTGTTCTTAATGTGTTCTTTGAATACTGAGTGGGGAGTATTGGCCTGGGAAGGTTGCAGGGGAGTTTTGCTGGGGCTGTCTGCATGGGGGATGGGAAACTGTCCCTGAGGGGGGATACCTGAGCATGTAACATGAGAACCCAGGAAGGGGGTTGGAGGCCAGGTGACACCTCTGCCCGGGAAATGGACAAAGACTGGGGGAGGAGCTGGGGGGAGGCTGAGTAAGAAGGCTGGAAGGAGTTGCAGTTTGCAGCTGGCTGGGGAAATGGAGAGGAGCCCAGATGGGCTCTGGCCTCCCTTCCCCTCTTCCCCCAGATAGACCTAACTGGGGGGGTCTTGTTGTCTGTACCTGCAAGACCTGTCTTGGACTATGTTCCTGTCGTCTAAATAAACCTTCTGTTTTACTGGCTGGCTGAGAGTTATGGTGAATCGCAGGAAGCTGGGGGTGTAGGGCCTTGTCCTTCCCCACACTCCGTGACAAAAGGGAAAAAGCTAGAGATTCCATGAAGTCCAAAAAGGCCTTCACTGTTGTTATTAGGTGCACATGGAGGGCACTCTGATTCTGCAATGATGGGCAGCAAGGACCTCGTCCCCACGCCCCTCCAGACCACAAGTAGAGATGATGCGGTAACTGTCTGTGGTAGCTGACAGCAAAGCCGGTGAGCCTTCTCCCTGGTGGTAGTAGGCGGAGATAAACGCAGAGAGCACTGTAGCCCGGGTGTTCTTCAGTTTCTCTCATACCTTATTCATTTTGGCACTAAAATGTCCATGTCCTTTAAATGGAAACCCCTCAGTCTTCAACTAAGCCATGGATGGTAAAGCCTGAGAAATATAGCTGAGCCTCAAACACATCAGAGTCTCGTGATGGATGGTGTTTTCCTTAATGTCCCATCTCGTATGATCGAGAGACTGCAGAAGAATTCCAGCTTTAAAACTTTAAAAAAGTTTCTAGCTTTCAGAGCTGCAAAGAAAGGCTGGAAAAGGTGAAGAAAGTGCCCTACAAACACTCAGAAACCGGAACAAAATTAAAATGTTACAGATTTTGGGCTCTATACCTTCCATCTCCAGGTTTCAAAGAGGACAGGGAATGCTGTATGTGAGGCCATATCAAATGTAAGAGAGGGCCTTATATCCATCCAGAAGTACTAAAGATTGAACTTCCCTGAGGGGTAGCAGTGTTGTGTTCCCAGTGCCACCGTTCTTGGGTAATACTGATGGAGATGATTTTCCAGAAGGTGTGAGGTGCCAGGGCATCATCGCCATTGCACCAATTTAACTAAACTGGCTTCTGAAATATAAATAGATTCATAGATTCTAGGACTGGAAGGGACCTCGAGAGGTCATAGAGTCCAGTCCCCTGCCCGCATGGCAGGACCAAATACTGTCTAGACCATCCCTGATAGACATTTATCAAATCAAGCTGTTTGAGTGGCTAACACTCAGTGAGCTTAATCTCGGTTTGTGGCCAGGCCTGGAAACATGCAAAAGCCCTTGAAGAACAACTCCTTTCTGCATAAAGTTTCTCCTGTGTCATCTTTCTCCAATGATTTAAGTTTGAAGTTAATTGGAGGACAGTTCAGAACTGTCTTTAAAAGAGTCATATATTTTCACTTTTTGAACCTTGTTCTAACATTTGCTTTGACCATTCAAATCAGACACAACCTACTGTAAAAATTTCAAACTTGTTTTTTATATTGGAATCGTTAATGAGAACTCATGCAGATGACTATCATGACATTTGAGAGCAGAAGTTTTTAAGTCACTGAAGGCATTATCTCTGTCACAACTTCCATAAGAAACTCTGTTCCACCTATGCCAATATTTTATTTTGTTAAAAAGTAAGTTTTTAGCCAAGATTTGGATACTTCAGTTTTTGGACTGCAATCTTCTGATTTCTCCTGTCAATTTTTTTTCTTCTTGTCTCTAACTATAATGTTCTAATTAAGTGGGTTTTAAATCACTAGCTCTCTCTTTACAACAACTCAAAACTATAACACTGAATTATTTTGGTTTTTAATTTCCTTAGTGTTAGACACATACCTTTCTTGTGCTTTAACTATAAACATGCTCAATGACCCCTTAAAACATCTAGCTACAATGGTTGGGATATCGGGGACAAAGCTTGGGTTCTCGTTTGAGCTCTAGTAGACACAGGAAAGAGATCGGCAAGATCTCCAGCAGAGACAGCTCTCTGCTCTGGTTTCAGAGCAGCCTGGTTTGTCCAACCCCCGTTTCCCTTGAAGTGATCTTGCCTCTTTTTAGTCTTTGTTGCTAGGAGACCAAGGATAATTCTAATCACATCTGCACAGCAACAGCCATCTCCTCATTGCTTGATGGACGACAAGGACCACATTGAGAAAAAACAGATTGTTTGGCAGAAATTCCCCTACTTCCGCATCTGCAGAACCTGGGGTCTGTTTCTTCACAGTGTGAAAGGGCCAACCCTTCTGCACCTGTCCCCTTCCTCCTTCAATTCAGAAAGGAAAAGCCGATCGATGCTACACAACACACACAGTTCAGCAAACCACATGCACCAGCAGGTTTTATGGTGTAAGAATATCTGGGCTGGCCAGCACCAGTTAGATAATTTCCTTGCACACAAAAGGATACCCCCTCCTACCCACTTTAAACCAGCCAGAGGCACTACCCACAAGATTGCCACACTCTTGAAGAGGAGAAACACCCAGAGGAACAGGAAGCTATCACACCATTTAAATCTGATGCTGAAATTCCCTGCCCACTCCCGGACCAATTCCCATAAATGAAACATTTGCCATGCAATGCAGATACACAAGCAGCTCTCCAGTCTACATTAATCTGGAAAGCAGCGCACCTCCTTCAAGCATATCACTTTCCATGCATTTCCAAAGGAGAGGTTACTTACCTTGTACAGTAACTGGAGTTCTTCGAGATGTCTTTCTCTGCGGGTGCTCTATGCCAGGATGCGTGCACACCTGTGCACTCTGGATCAGAGATATTTTTTTTTGGTTAGCTGTGTCCGTGGGTCCGCGCCTATGCCTTAGACACCCTCGTGCTCTAGTACGAGGGCATATAGGGAGGGGCAAATTTGCTGCCACTCCAGTTCCTTTTCAATGGCAAAAGTTCACCAAGAGATATCGAGGCAGATGGATAATGGAGCAGCAAATAGGGACCCACATCTTGAAGCACTCCAGTTACTGTACAAGGTAAGTAACCTCTCCTTCAAGTAGAGTCCCTAAGGGTACTCATGAGCAGCACCTCTAACACGGAGGAGGGTGCTGAGGAGGTGGATTCAGTCAAGATTATAAAACAGGGTCACCGAAAGCCGCATCAGCTATGAGAACAGTGACAAGAGCAGAGTGCTGGAAGAACATGTGTATCAAAGACCAGGTGGCTGCTCTGCTGGGATAGGTAGGTTTCTCAGCAGGGCAACAGAGATAGATTGAGCCCTGCTGTAGTGAGCCATAACTCTCGAAGGAGAGCAAACCGCTTAACCTTCGTTGCAGGTTAAGATGCATCCTGCAACCCATTTGGACAATCTGAGTGAAAAATCACCCGTCCTTTCATGCATTCTGCAATTGAGATCAGAAGTCTCAGTATAGCCCTGCTCAAGACCCAGTCCTATCTTGGAAAAGGCAAGACCTTTTCTTACACCCAGTGTACAAAGGCTTGGAATAAAATCACCGGTTGACATGGAATTCTGAGGATCTCTTAGGAAGGAAGCGAGGATATGGACATAGTGTCACCTTGGCACAACTCAACACAGTGCACAACAAGTCAGCCATCAAGGCTCCACACTCCCCTACCCTCCTGGCCAAGGGGATGGCTAGAAGCAATGAGGTTTTAAGAGGATGGAAGAGGGAACAGTTTACCATAGGTTCAAATGGGGATTTCCTCAGTGCACTGAGGACTAGGTTGAGGTCCCATGGTGGAGTTGGTTCTTTAACTGGAGGGAAGAGGTTGAAGAGCCCTTTGAGAAACCTCATCATGGTTGTGGGTGAAGATTGAAAGTCCCTCAGTGTGGGAGCGAAAGGCTGCAACAGCAGCTAGGTGAACGCTAATTGAACTCAGAGATAATCCTGTAGGTTTTTAAATTGAAGAGGTAATTGAGAACGTGTGTTAGATGAGAGTCAAGAGGAAATACAGACTGGTTACTGCACCAATTCTAGAAGCATTTCCACTTCTGCAGGTAAGTTTTTCTCACTGTAGGTTTTTTGCCGTGAAGCAGCACTGTTTGTACCTCTGGGGAGCAAAATCATTCTCTACCAGAGAGCCATCTGGTAGCCCCTCCTGGAGGTGAAGTGCTGGGAGGTTCAGGGGGTGAGCCCAACTCTTGGGCGAGAAGATTCACTGTCAGAGGAAGGTGGAGATGCAGTCAGACGTATTGAAACAAGCTCTGAGAACCACACCTCTCTGCGCTATGAAAATGGCTTGTTTTGATTTGTTCAGACCCTTGAGCAGTAGGGGAGTCAAGAAGATAATCACACAGCAGTGCGTGAGGCCAGCGAATAATTAGGGCATCTCCCATTGGGTTGTGGCTGTGCCCTTCCCTCAAGCAGAACTGCCTGCACTTTGCATTGGATGGAGCTGCAAGGAGCTCTGTCTGTGGATGGCCCCAGGTAAGAGAGATCTCTTGGAATACCTCATTGTTCAGTTTCCATTCGTGTTCAATGCTGAAAGGTCTACTGCATTCAGTAGTCCTGGTAGATAAACCATTGATATGCACCAGATTCACAGTTTTATGGATTCGGCGCATAAGACCAGGATCTTGCTCCTCCTTGCCGATCAATATAATACATTAGTGCTGGTCCACAGAGAAGCATGCTGATTGACAGGCCCCCCGATGCGTGGAAGGAGGTGCTGGTGAACATAATCAACCACTCAGTTCTAATACATCAATATGGAGGATTGCCTCGAGGGGACCACTTGTCCTGGCTGTGAGGGTGTTGAAAGCATGCACCCCCTCCTATCAGAGAGGCATCTGTAGTGATGATTCTTGTGGAGAGGGCTGTAAGAATTTAAACCCGGTGCACACGTTCTGCAGATCCTTCCACCAATTTAGAGACTAGCGATCCCTCCAGGGTACGGGCCCTGGCTTGGATAAGCGGTGTTCGTTGTGGATGTAAATGGTTCTGAGCCAGGCCTGAAGACACCAGGAGCATAGTCTTACCAAGGGTATCACAAATGTACAGGCTGCCATGTGGCCCAGACACTGTAGACAAGCTTTTGACGTGGTTTGCTGGCTCTATTGTGTGGTCAAGACAAGTATCGAATCTGTCCCTGGGCAAGTATGTTCTGGCAGTGGAAGAATCCAGAGTAGCTCCCACAAAGTCTATTCATGGGGTGTGTGTGAGTGTGAAGTGGAGGACCAGTGACTGAAACAGAGATAGGGCCTTGCTGGTTGCAGTCTGTGCTTCAAGGAGTGACTGACCTTTCAGGAGCTAATCGTCCACAAAGGGAAAAAGGAAGGAAATGGGGGAGATGGTCCCCACAGCCTCGGGGAGGAGGGGGGCTACATGCAGTGTAAAATCCAGAGCAGGAGAGAGAGTTCATGACCCAAGACCACCAGGTCAGAATGGTTGTTGCCAATTGGGAGATCACAGTAGAGGACTGTCCTCTCAGAGGACCGGAGCTTCTTCTGGGGGGGCTCAGCAGTTCTTGTGGGCTGGCAGTGGACTGGTTTTGACCACTGAGCCACCGGCAACCTATTGTACTTTCTCTTTGCCATAGGTGTATAGATACCCAGATACTGTAGCATGGCCCAGAGTCCTTAGAGTGAATGGACCCATCCACGGCATCACTGAACAACATGGGTCCCTCAAAGGGAAGGTTTGACACTATTTTGTACCTCCCAACGCAGACCAGAGGACTGCAGCCAAGAAGCTCTGCACGTGACTATTGCTGTAGCCAGGGAATGAGCAGTTGGGTCAGTGGCTTCTAGTGAGGCTGTTATGAGGGCTTGAAGTTGTTCCCTCTGATCCTGTAACAAGTGGTCAATAAAAGGATGAAAATTGGGACGAGTTCATGAAGTTGTGTTTTGGGATCAGGGCTTGGTAACTGGCTGCTCTGAACTGGAGCATGGCTGAAGAGTAGCTTTTTCATACCCAGAAGGTATTTTTTTTTGTTCTTCATCAGACGATGTAGAATGGAACAGATGTTGTCTGTTCCATTTGTTGACTGCCGCCACAACCAGGGAGTTGAGTGTAGGATGGGAAATGAAATATTCTGATCCTTTGGGAGAGAGGTAGCACTTTTTGTCTGTCTGCTATTATGTAGGCAGTATAGTAGCTGGGATTTGCCACACAGAACGTGCAGTGGCCAAAGGAGCATCATTAATGGGAAAGGCAATTTTGCCCCAAGGAAGTGTGTGAAGGATGTCCATCAAGTAGTATTTGAGGTTCCTGTATCTCCACCAATGGAATATGTAGAGTCTCCACTATATGTTTCATAAGATCCTGAAATTCTTGAAACTGACAGCATAAGACAATGAGGGAGGCATGAGCCTTGTCTGGGGAGCAGGAGGACATGTGGGAAGGCAACGTTTCTTCTTCCACAGGTTGCTCTTGCTTCCCTGTAAGATCCTGCTTTGTGGAAGGACCCAAGGGTGGCAGCTGCTGCTCTTGACGTGCACTCCTAAGAGGTGGGACCCTGTAGAACTGGTCACCATAAGGGGCTCCAATGCTCCAATAAGCCCACTGTGGTGGCTGTAAGGGACAGGACCCCACTGTTGTCCTTGCCAGAGGTATTGCCTGGATAGGAATTTCATCATCAGGAGGTACTCGGAGTGAAGGAGGTTGAAAAGAGGAACCCTTTATGACACTTCAAATTTGGATGTGTCCTCTTCTGTGTCAATTGGAGGGGCAAATAGTGTCGGTACCGGTGGTCAAGTCAGTATCAGGGCCCAAAAGGGGGCTGTAATTGCATCAATACTGGAAGTGGTTGATATGAAGGTACCAGACAGTGTAGAGTCAGTAACGGAGAGAAGTGAGTCTGTGTACCCGCAAAGAAGGACTGGAGGCTGTGATGGCACTGGAGGATGAGACATGGTTGAAGACAGTAGCGGAGGAAACGTAGACTACAGCAGATGAGGCCATACACCAGTGGAGAGTGTCTTTCAGTACCCCTCAGCAGAGGTGATTCAGGCTACTCCAGGATCCAAAGGTCCTCATGGATCAAAAGATTGGATGGTACCGGGGACCCCAGATAGGAAACACTGGGAGTCAGAATATCTGGTGGTACCGAGATGGTACCAAAGTACGATTGACACATCCTTTATGTCTGGTTGCTAGAGGCAGTACAAACAATGATTTTGGCTTAGCTCTGGAATGCTTACATCTCGGAGGCACAGAGTCCAGTGGCAATGTAAGTACCACTTCAGGTAATTTACCAGACGGTTTCTTGGTATGCAGCATAGTCACCTTAGCCACCTTAGTGGTGTGGTCTCAGTTCCGAAGGGGATGGGAGCCTCAGAAGTACCCGTTATGGGACATCATCTCTTGAGACCCAGATTGAGAGGTTGACTTTCCCTTTCTCTTCTCCTATTCTGGGAAAGGGGGCCTTCTCTTCTTCAATGGTTTAGATGGTTCCAAAGGGCCCCCCAGGTCTTTGGTTACTGTCACAGAAGAGACTGTCACCGGAACTCTGAGGATCTGACATGTAGGGGGAGGACTCCGATCCTGTGGGTCTCAGCAAATGCTCCATTAACAGGAGTTTGAACCTGTTCTCTCAATTTCTTAGATCTACTCTTAAACCCTGAGGAGATCTGACATTTGGAAGGGACGTGAGACTCCCCGAGGCAGCTTAAATATCCATTGTTGTGGGAGAAAGCTCTATGGCAGGTCTGACAGGGTTTGAAGCCCAGGGGCCTGGGCTTAACCCATACTTGAGGCCATGGATCAAAGGCCTGAATTGGGCAAAAAAGAGGAAGGGAGGGGAACCTATTAAAAAGAACAAATTGTGCTAAACAAAAATAAAGAAAAGAATACTAAGAAAAAGAAAATTTTCACAAGAGGAGTAGCCAGCCTTGAGGCCAGATAGCAGACACCGTGATGCTTTGTTTCAAACTGCAAGTGACTGAGAAGGAACCGGGAGTGGCAGAGGGTCCACCCCTCCCTGTATGCCCTCGTACTGGAGCATGAGGGTGCCTAGGGCACTGGCACAAACTCGCAGACACAGCTGACAAAGTCTCCAATCCAGAGTGCACAGGCGCATGCACAACCTGACACTGAGCACCCATAGGTGCACTACTCGAAGAAGCAACAGGTTAATTTCAGGGGTTTCTGGCTGCTCGGTCATTCTTATGCTATGGCGCCTGATTCTTCATCCTTCTCCACACACAGTCATCCACCTCAGCTCCTTTATTAAACTGAAGGGATGTGAGGATTACACTTCTCTGGGGATTGGGCATGGGGTAAAGAGTGTTATGTCAGCAGTCCATCAAGCTGCTGGAGCAGATGAAAGCACCCCAATCCACATTGGCCATCGCTCCACAAAAGAAGCACAAGTACCCACTCTGACTAGAGGAAGAAGGCACTGCGCAATTGCCAAGGATGAAGACCACAAAGTTACAGCTACACAGGAAAGTTATTAGCCCTACATAGAAAGTACCTTCCTCAGGCTCCAAAAATGCCCTGATGCAACCACCCACATGCCTCACTGCAGCACCAACCCGAGGCTCTCAGAGAGGCAGAGAGGGAAATGCTTTCCCTGGTTTAGAAAGTGCAGCAGACATTGCATTCTCAAGCAGACATCACCCCACGCTCAGCTACAAGAGAGTGGGCTTGAGGCAGCTGCAGCATGCAGTACCGTAGAGGCACTCCAAGTCATCCTGGCCTGAGATCAGCCAGCTCCTGAAGAGACGCAGGTGGTAGGAACACTGATGTAGGTGGTGGGCCAGAGTGGCATCCAAGGAGATGTTCCGTCTCATGGCATTGTCAGAGGAAAAACGGCACAGCAGCGGGGCAACACGATGGTGTTCAAGCACATCTAGAGGAGAAGGGAACCACAGAAGGCGAGAGAGAGAGAGAGAGAGAGAGAGGGTAGCTGAGAAATGAGAAAATGGAGACAGGTGGGGAAAAGGCCATGTGCTGAACCCCCAGCCCCAGGGCCGAAGAGTAGAAAGAGCCCTCTCCTCACCACACAATACGCTGCACCTTCAGCCCCCAGGGTACAATTCCATTGAAGAGCTCATTTACATTTAGGTTGTTTCTTTCCAAGATTTTAGTTTTTCTAAAATGAACAAACCCCAGGAACACATTTTTAGCCTGTGTGTAATTAACATCCAGGCTGGGCTACAAAACAAGAAAGGTAGCCCCAGGCCTGGCCCTTCTCCCACTGAACCAAGAAATCCAGATTCAGCCTTTGGTGCCAGAATCCTGAGCACTGTGTATGGGGAAGAAAAATGTCTGGCTTGGAGAGCATAGCAAGGCTGGAAAATAGCCAGCAGGGAGGCTGAGAAATTAGCTGAGAACAGATCACCTGGAGGTTCTGAAAATGCAGAGGGGCACAAGTTATTTACAGCCCCCAAGAAGATGAGCGTGCCAAGAAACACTGGGAAACGTATCAGTCCCACTCCATAGAATTGTATTGTCATCCTCAAAGCACTGTGGAAAGACTAAATTCCTTCCCTTCACGCACTGTGGGACTCATGATATTGTAGCCCAGTTACTCCTGGAGTCACAGATTGTAAGGCCAGAAGGGTCTATTATAATTATCTAGTCCAGCCTCTGGCACAGGGCAGAGAATTTCACCCAGTGGTTTCTGCATCGAGCCCATCGCTTATGATCTAGCTACAGCAGATCTTTTTGAATGAGACATCCAGTCTGGATTTAGACAGGGAATGCATCGTGTCCCTAGGTAAGTTGTTCCAGTGGTTAATTACCCTCACTATTAAAAACGTGCACCTGATTCCTAGTCTACATTTCATAGAATGATAGAACTGGAACGACCTTGAGAGGTCATCTAGTCCAGTCCCCTGCACTCAAGGCAGGACTGAGTATTATCTAGACCCTCCCTGACAGGTGTTTGTTCAACCTGCTCTGATGATGGAGATTCCAACACCTCCCTAGGCAATTTATTCCAGTGCTTAACCGCTCTGGCAGTTAGGAAGTTTTTCCTAACGTCCAACCTAACCCTCCCTTGCTGCAATTTAAGCCCATTGCTTCTTGTCCTGTCCTCAGAGGTTAAGAAGAACAATTTTCCTCCTTCCTCCTTGTAACAATCTTTTATGTACTTGAAAACTGTTATGTCCCCTCTCAGTCTTCTCTTCTCCAGACTGAACAAAACCAATTTTTTCAATCTTCCCTCATAGGTCATGTTTTCTAGACCTTTAATAATTTTTGTTGCTCTTCTCTGGACTTTCTCCAATTTGTCCACATCTTTCCTGAAATTAGGTGCCCAGAACTGGACACTCCAGTTGAGGCCTAATTACCACGGAGTAGAGCGGAAGAATTACTTCTTGTGTCTTGCTTACAACACTCCGGCTAATACACCCCAGAATGATGTTTGCTTTTTTTGCAACAGCATTACACTGTTGACTCATATGACCCCCAGATCCTCTTCCGCAGTACTCCTTCCTACGCAGTCATTTCCCATTCTGTACACGTGCAACTGATTGTTCTTTCAAAAGTGGAGTACTTTGCATTAGTCACAGAATCATATAATTGAATATCAGGTTGGAAGAGACCTCAGGAGGTCATCTAGTTCAACCGCTGTCCTCATTGAATTTCATCCTATTTACTTCAGACCCTTTCGCCAGTTTGTCCAGATCATTCTGAATTTTAATCCTATCTTCCAAAGCACTTGCAACCCCTCCCAGCTTGGTATCATCCACAAACTTTATAGTGTACTCTCTATGCTATTATCTAAATCATTGATAAAGATAATGAACAAAAGGTTCAACAAGGACAAGTGCAGAGTACTGCACTTAGGATGGAAGAATCCCATGCACTGCTACAGACTAGGGACCGAATGGCTAGGCAGCAGTTCTGCAGAAAAGGACCTAGGGGTTACAGTGGACAAGAAGCTGGATATAAGCCAACAGTGTGCCCTTGTTGCCAAGAAGGCTAACGGCATTTTGGACTGTATAAGTAGGAGCATTGCCAGTAGATCGAGGGACGTGATCGTTCCCCTCTATTTGACATTGGTGAGGCCTCATCTGGAGTACTGTGTCCAGTTTTGGATCCCACACTACAAGAAGGATGTGGAAAAATTGGACAGAATCCAGCGGAGGGTGACAAAAATGATTAGGGGGCTGGAGCACATGATTTATGAGGAGAGGCTGAGGGAACTGGGATTATTTAATCTGCAGAAGAGAAGAATGAGGGGGGATTTGATAGCTGCTTTCAACTACCTGAAAGGGGGTTCCAAAGAGGATGGATCTAGACTGTTCTCAGTGGTACCAGATGACAGAACAAGGAGTAATGGTCTCAAGTTGCAGTGGGGGAGGTTTAGGTTGGATATTAGGAGAAAAATGTTCACTAGGAGGGTGGTGAAGCACTGGAATGGGTTACCTAGGGAGGTGGTAGAATCTCCTTCCTTAGAGGTTTTTACAGTCAGGCTTGACAGAGCCCTGGCTGGGATGATTTAGTTGAGGATTGGTCCTGCTTTGAGCAGAGGGTTGGACTAGATGACCTCCTGAGGTCCCTTCCAACCCTGATATTCTATGAACAGAACCGGATCCAGAACCAATCCCTGCAGGACCCCACTCGTTATGCCCTTCCAGCATGACTGTGAACCACTGATAACTACTCTCTGGGAACTATTTTCCAACCAGTTATGCACCCACCTTATAGTAGCACCATCTAGGTTGTATTTCCCTAGTTTGTTTATGAGAAGGTTATGCAAGACAGTATCAAAAGCCTTACTAAAGTCAAGATATACCACATGTACTGCTTCCCCCCATCCACAAGAAAGCTATCAGGTTGGTTTGACACTATTTGTTCTTAAATAACAGTCAGCATGGATTTGTCATCACCTCGTTATCTTCTAGGTGTTTGCAAATTTATTGCTTAATTATTTGCTCCATTATCTTTCCAGGTATAGAAATTAAGCTGACTAGTCAGTAATTCCCTGGGTTGCCCTTACTTCTCTTTTTATAGATGGGCACTATATTTGCCCTTTTCCAGTCTTCTGGAATGTTTCCCCATCTTCCCTGACTTTTCAAAGATAATTGCTAATGGCTCAGATATCTCCTCAGTCAGCTCGAGTATTCTAGGATGCATTTCATCAGGCCTTGGTGATTTGAAGACATCTAACTTGTCTAAGTAATTTTTGACTTGTCCTTTCCCTATTTTAGACTCTGATCCCACCTCATTTTCACTGGCATTCACTATTTTAGACATCCCACTGCCACCAACCTTCTTGGTGAAAACCGAAACAAAGAAGTCATTAAGCACCTCTGCCATTTCCACATTTTGTTATTGTCTTTCCCCCCTCATTGAATAATGGGCCTACTCAGTCCTTGGTCTTCCTCTTGCTTCTAATGTATTTGTAGAATGTTTTCTACAAATCTGTCTGGCTCCAGCTCCCAGCCACTGGGTCTCATGTTGTTTCTGTCTGATGGAATTCTGTCTGATGGATTAAAGAGCCCTATGCTCTGTGCATTTTGTTTCCCCAACACACACTGCGGGTGCCCTATTTCCCTCTATAATCTCTCTATGGGCATGAGGCTGCTGTTACAATGGGGGGGGGGGTGGCCTTTCGAAGGCTGCTCCACAAAGGAAGAGCTTGGCCTGCACGTCAGAGTGACACATGCTTACCAAACTATTTCCAGAAAAATAGTGGAATGAGCCATGCAGCAGCTCCCTTTGCACAGTCCACCTGGCAATTTCTCCCATGGTCTGACCTGCTTGGAGACTCAGTATTTCTACGCACCAGAAGCTGTACACAGGCTAAGCTACCTGAGATAGCATGAATCCCACTAGCGTGGGTAACAACAGCAGCGAAGACAGCACAGCGCAGTGTTCAGAGGGCACTAGTGAGCTGAGCATTACCCAGGGTCTGTGTCAGGCTTGAACTATCCATGCTGAAGCCCACGCTGCCCTGTCTTCCCGGCTAACCTGAGCCGGCACAAATCCAGCCAGCACAGGCAGGCTAACCCATGCAGAGCTCTGGCTGCGCAGACACACCCTTCAGAAACTAGCCAGACCGCAGCTTTGTGCTTTATGACGGTTCTTTTCTGATCTTAGACTCATCTTCCAGATCACAGAGTGTTTTCTGAGCATCAGCATTCAGGTTGAGTGGAGACAGTCTAACCCTAATAACTCCTAATAATCTGCTCCAGTCCCAGCCACTCCCTATCTATGAGGAATGTTAGCTGTAAAACAAACTTTTTCTGAACATTTCTGTTCAAGGCTTAGAGAGCAAATACTTGTGAGCCATTTGACAGTTAGACCAGAAGAACCAATTGTCTTCATAACATCTGCAGATGCACAGAATCAGCATCAGGTTGGGAGCGACACAGAGGAGGGGAGTTGGAGCACACAAGGAGCAGGGCCACTCTCCCACTGTTCCTTGCTGTTAGGGTGGGGAGAGCAAAGCAGACTGCACTGCAGCTGCCCTCCCTCCTGGCTATGAAGAGGGGAACAAATATGGAGTCCAGTCTCTTAATTTCATGGGTTCAGTGGGGAAGATTTCCCACAGCAAAGGAGCAAGGCACTGCCCCTCTGAATGTCAGTGAACATTCCACGACCTTCCTTCAGGACCATATTTGTTTGTATGTGATTAAAAGTGAATTCTCCAATGACACCATGCTTGGGATAGGGTGCATGTGAAACCAGCCCTACCAACACCATCATGTTGGGTGGGGGATGAAGAGAGATGGGGGTGGGGGGGAAACATGAGAGGGACCAGCATTACAAGCGACCGTGCAGGTGGGAGACCAGGAGAGAATCGGAGCTACCAAGGCCACTGTGCTGGAGGGCAGCTTGGCTAGAGGATATGCTAGGGATCCCAGCTGTTTTATCCCCTTACTCTCACCTCAGTAGATTGCATTTTCCATGGCCACCAGGTGGAGGCAGCCTTTGCCTCACTTATTAACGCCATCTAACCCCAGAGCTGCCCTTGCTCTTCCTCCACTGCCACACACAGCAGTCTAGGGAGCCAGTTATTGCTGCTCTCAGGATGCAGACTGTCAAGGCAGATTGTGCTGCAGGATTTGCACAGTTATGCCTCTCACACCATCAGTGAGATGGAGAGAGTGAGCATGGGGAAGATGCTGACGCCAGCACGGAATTTGAGGCTGCTAAAGGATCCAATTCTCATTTGCTCACATTCAGTTGGTCAGTCGAGGTGCAAACACCTCTGGGATAAACAGGCTGCCAGGCTTCTAACAGCCTGCCCAGGCCTGGGCCCCTCATAGACAATAACACAAAGTGAGCAGGTTAGTCACAATGAGACAACAGGGAGAACGGTGGAACAGTTGGACACCAGATACATAGACGCGCAGAGGAACATGAGAAGGCTGAAGGGAGGGGAACACAGAACGACGTGCAGAGAGAACAGAACGTGAGGATGAGGTTAGAAGCGTGAGAAAACGTCAAATCAAGGAAGCAAACGTACCATTAGTCGGATGCTTTGCAAACGACACAGAAAATCGTTTTACGGCTGGCATAGACAAGAGCTCTGAGGAAATAAAAACAGATCATCTCAGTTAATAGCCTGCTTCTAAGGAGCCCTGAGACTTTGCATACTTACAGCTATCCCTGCCTGACAGACCCCTCACACTTATCCATCTGCCTGACCCCCAGACACCCGTTCCCACTTGCCACGTCTCCTGACACTCCTTACACCTGCAGCATTGACAGAGTCCTCCAAACCTCTCTTTACACCTGCTCTTCACCTCCCTTGGACTTATGCCCACTAACAGTCTCCCTTCCGGATACCCTGCAATGCTCTCACACTTCTTTAGCCCCGTTCTTATACACAGGAGGCACTCCCTGCCCTCCTACCTCACTTTGCCTAGAGAAACTCTCTGAGTTGTGCATGGACTGGTCCTACTAGAGATAGCTGGGGAAAGAGATAGGGCTCTTCTGCAGAAGTGACCCGGACATTCTCAGAGTCAGTAAAGCACAAAACCACAGAACAGAACGCAGCAGCACAATATAGGCCAAGCCACTCGGAATTTATTGGGGAGAAGTGAAGTGCCTAAGACTGTTCTCCCCTCACAGGAACAGAAGATTCAGAGTAAAAGACACTGTAGCCTCAGCATGTCCCCTCCAGAATTTGTGCTAAGCAGAGAGCTTTATGAATTAAAAAGGAAAGTCAAATTTACAACTGAACAGAATAAGCAGGTGCCCCCAGACCTCGCCCCACAAGGCATTCCCAGATACAGGCCAGGCATGGCCCCTCAAGCACAGCTGGGCCCCGCAAGGATCCCTTTGGGCGTGAGCCAGGCCAGGTTCCTGGCCACAGAGGAGGCAAAGCTGTCTCACATGAGTTATGTAGCTGGGGAGAGGGGGACTGAAAACAAATGGTGCATAAAAGGGCTCAGCTTTCATGGTACAGTTTTGTTATTTCCATAATCTGCCTGAGAAGTCTGCACGGTGAGGCATAGGGAATATTGCAGGTAGCTCCTCAGAGCGTGTAGGAAGGAACAGGCCAGCAGAAACTGAAGAGAGAAAGAAGCTGACTGGATCCATAGCTTGGGGAACAGAGCCCAGCTGGTCAGACTTCCAGGTTTTCATTTCTCAGAGTCTCTCTTTTATACTTCCTTTTCATCAGAGCCGTAAGAGCTACACACAACCTTGCCCTTCCACAAGTGCTCTAATTCAGCTGGCATAAACACCATCTCATCCTTGTGTCCACATCATGCTGCTGGTTAGGTTTATGGAAATACCTCTGACTTGCCCCCACAATTAATTTTATCCAAGGGCTCACGGACATTTCTGTATTTCCCTTGCTGTCTGGAGTGCCCTGAGACTGATTTGCTCTGTTTATTCCTGGGTAAGTTCAGCATAGGTAGAAGCAAGACAAGATTCTCATCCACATGCACTCAAATTGGAGAGTGTTTCTCAGCCTTGACCCTGTAAATCAGCTCTAGAGGTGACAGTGACATTCAGTCTCCATACCCCACTCAACAGCCGGCTATGAGGAACTGGCCTGAGGCCAACCAACTCACTTCACAAAAGGAGATACCACTGATGACTTTCACTCACTAGTGGATTGCACTCCATCACATCAGTAATGTAGAGGTGAAAAGCTCCATATCCTATTCCCAGTCCCCAGCAAAGAGACTTTTAAAAGAAATAAAGCCAATTCAACTTCATAGAGCAGCAATGAGTCTGTGGAGGAAAGCACTACAAACAGGGCACCATGTACTCTGCAATTCAGCAGCCACAGAATGAGAAGCTGCCACTGGTCCAGAATTGCGCTCCAGAATCTTAGGGTGTGTCTCTGGTTTAATCCAAAGCTGTTTGACATGCATCAGGTAACTCACAGTATGCAAGTCGCACCAACAGGATGCGCATGGAACACTTGTTCCATTTTCAATTCACATTCTGTGAACACTGCAGCAGTTTGCTGCAAACTCAGGGTGTAGTGTTGTGGAGAGGTCCTTTGTTTTGCTGCTGAGCAGCATGCATCCTGGGATTGTTTTTGCTGTGAATTGTGGGAAGCCAGGTAGGTTCTATTTTTTTTTTTTTTTAATTCTACATTTCTGCATTCTCCACTCCATCCTTCCTTTCCCGACAGTCTTGTGCTGTTTTCAAATTGCTGTCAGTCAGCATGAACTCAACAATGCTCCATTCTGCTATGGTGACAACTGTGAATATTCAGAGCCTGCCCGGGCTGCATTATAGCACTAAAGTCAGATGAAATTGGCATTTCACTTTGCCAATCACCCCAACAAGCAGGAGAATATTCTATGGCAGCAGCAGGAGAACACACTGGAGTGGGGGGAGCAGGATGAGGACGCTGCTGACCTGTGTGAACTAGAGGACCAGTTCCTGAATGAGTTACATGGTTCTCAGCACAGTCTATGGGCCTGCGAAACCAGTGTGGATTGGTGGGCAAGGACGTTCTGCAGGCCTGGGATGACTAGCCGTGGCAAAAGAACTTCAGGCTAGGGAGGGTTACCCTTTTTAGAATTATGTTCCCACTTTGGTTTTGCTGTTTTGTTTGTGTGCTGGAGGCACTTCTGTGATGTTGGTAAGGTTAAAAGGGGGGGTTATGGGAGGCTTCAGGGGCAAGCTGGCTAGTAATCCTCCCTACACCCCCATTAGGCTGTCCTGATTCTCTAGGCTGTTACACTGGGGCAGAGGCAGAGAATGCCTGACTAGGAGACAGAGAATGCTCATATTAAAAAAGGTAAAGAACAGACCATTGAGATATGCTGTGAAGTTATTCACTAGGATGGTTCCCCCAGAAATGCTGCAGGAGTGGAAGGAGCTTGAAAGCTATACCTGGGGCATGGGCAAGCATCTATTCCCGACAACATGCAAAACTAAATTGAACAATTTCTCAGTCTTAAGTTCTGCTATATCTCCCCAGCAGACAGAGAATAATAAATAGAGCCATACAATGATCATCAGTTAGAATGCATATTACGGGGCATTTGTTCTCAGCAGGGAGCAGCTTGCATGCCTGGTAAAGGCAGTTGCAGAACTACAGTATACAACACAACACTTAAATCAGCCTCTGTACAAGATAGCTATTGTAACAGCTATTTTTAAAACAGCTCCAGAGGCAATCCTGACAATTACAGACTGGTAAGCCTAACTTCAGTACCAGGCAAATTGGTTGAAGCTACAGTAAAGAACAGAATTATCAAACACATAGATAAATACAATACATTGGGAAAGTGTCAACAGGCTTTTGAAAAAGGGAAATAATGCCTCAGCCATCTATTAGAATTCTCTGAGGGAGTCAACAAGAATGTGGGCAAGGGTGATCCATTAGATCTAGTGTACTTGGCCTTTCAGAAAGCCTTTGACAAGGTACCACATCAAGGGCTCTTCAGCAAAGTAAGCAGTCATGCAATGAGGGGGAAGGTCTTCTCATGGATCAGTAAGATAGGAAATAAAGGGTAGGAATAGAAGGTCAGTTTTCACAATGGAGAGAGGGTACCCCAAGGAGCTGTACTGGGACCAATGCTGTTCAACATATTCATACATGATCTGGAAAAAGGGGTAAACTGTGAGTTGGCAAAACTTGCAGGTGATAGAAAATTACTCGAGATACTTAAGTCCAATGCAGACTGTGAAGAGTTGCAAAGGGATTTCACTAAATCTGATGACCGGGCAAGAAAGTGGCAGATGAAATCCAACAATAATATGCATTGATAAATGCAAAGTAATGCACATTTGAAAACATAACCCCAACTATACATACAAAATTAGTTGTTACTGCTTAAAAAAGATCTTGGAGTCATTGTGGATAGTTCCCTGAAAACATCCACTCAATGTAGAGCAACAGTCAAAAAAGCGAACAGAATGTTAGGAACCATTAGGAAAAGGATAGATAATAAAACAGAAAATATTAGTGCTACTATATAAATCCATGGTACGCCCTCATCTTGAATACTGCGTGCACTTCTGGTAGCCCCATTTCTAAAAAGATATTAGTACAGAAAAGGGCAACAAATTATTATTAGTGGTATGGAACAGCATCCATATAAAGAGAGATTAAAAATACCAGGACTGTTCATCTTAGACAAGAGATAACTGAAGGGGAATATGATAGAGGTCTATAAAATCATGACTGGTGTGGAGAAAGTGAATAAGGAAGTTTTATTTATTTACCCCTTTACGTAACAAGAACCAGGGGTCACCCAATTAAGTTAGTAGGCAGCAGATTACACAAACAAAAGGAAGTATTTCTTCACACGATGGACAGTCAACCTGTGGTTCAAAAAAGCATTAGATAAGTTAATGGAGAACAGGTTCATCAGTGGCTATTAACCAGGATGGTCAGGGATGCTAGCCTATGCTCTGGGTGTGCCTAAACTTCCAACTTCCAGAAGATGGGACTGGATAACAAGGGATGGATCACTCAAAATTGCCCTTTCTGTTCATTCCCTGTGAAGCATCTAGCACTGGACACTGTTAGAGACAGGTTAATGGCCCAGATGGAGCATTGGTCTGACTCAATGTAACCTTTCATATGTTCTTATTTATATGTCATGTAAACTATAAGCACTCACCAAACTTCTTTTTCTGTAACAACTGTCTCAGTAAACTTGATTTCTGCAGAAATGAATGCTTGCGTTATTCAGATCTGTTGAGGGAGGGAAGGCGGTGTAGAGACTGTGGCTTCACCAATCTAGTGGCTACATTGAGGGCAGAAGGAGGGAGATGGATTCAGTAGTCAAGGTAGATAAGGGAAGAGGAAAGGAAGACAAGCAGATGGGCAAGTGGCCTCCATGCCATGGGCCTGAAAATGGCCAATAGTCATGGCGTTAGCACATCACAGAGGCCGATTGCCTGGTGGAGCAGCCACCATTTTGGGAAACACTTTGGAGGGCAAGGGGGCATTGGGCAGCATGAGCCAAGGGAGGCAGGGGCTGGATACTCGGAAGGGATCCCAGCTCACATCTGCCTACAATGGCTGCGGACAGCAATGTGGCACAATACTAGATTGCAGAATTACATGCTGAAGCAGGGAATGTGCCTTTTCAGTCCCAAATGGGTTTCTGTCTGGGCCTTGGATTCAGCCAATGCAGGGCAGGAATCGTGGCCCATTGCAGGAGGGTGGGACAGCAGCTAGCTGCCATGAGGGTCCTGAGTCCCAAAAAGATCCTGGCTCTCACGAGACAACTCCTCTCTGGCGTCCTCCTGCTCATCCTCTGATGCGTCTGGTCAGTCTTATCGGGGGTGGAGTGGGGTGCGGGCAGCAGGTCCCAAATGGCGTCTGTACAGGATGGACTAGAGTCGTGTAGAATCCTATCTAGTTCATCAAAAAATGCACAGGTCACATCCCCTGCCATATTGCCTCCTTTTGTCCCATGCTGTCATGTACTTTCTCCTGAGCTGCTTGCTCTTTATCTGGCACTGCTTGGCATCCTGGTCATGACCCCTTGCAGACATCTACTTTGCAACGTACACAAAAAGGTCTTTATCCTAGCCACAAGAGCTTCCTGAACTGCCGCTTCTCCCCAGATGGCGAGGAGATCCAGGGTCTCAGCCCAGCTCCAAGCGGGCATATTGTGGGGCTTCTGGAGTGCTATGATGGTCACACTGCAAAAAAATGATACACTGGAGTCCAGGAGCAAATGGGCAAAATCTGGTTCTGTGTCAGCTTCTGAAAGGAGGCAGTACAGTCCTGGAGACTTGACCCCAGAGCAGGGAGGGCACAGAGGTAAACTGATAGGTTAGTAACGGTCAACCTGCAAAGCCACTGGCAGCATGTCAAAAGTAGTGCGCAACAACTGCATCCACACAAACAACAGCTGAACTAATTTGATTCGAAGCAAATGTTGTCCACTTTGCAAGAACTCAGGGTTTGCGATAAATGTGTAATTAGTGAACAGTGATGGGATGGCGTTGCATGTATTCAAGTGTTTTCAAACCATATTAACTTGATTTGATCCACTATAAAGCTCCCCCCCACCCAGTGTAGACAAGCCCTTCGTTTTATTTTTACTGTTCTGTTTCTAAGCTGTTGTCTGAACTGCCTCACTCACCGCTATTGATTGGTAACTGAAATCTAAAGAAGATAATGAACAATGCTGGTATTTAAACCACTTCACCACAGAAACACTCAAAGGGCTTGTCTCACTTTCCAGAGTGCCTCCCTCAGGAACCAAAATCCTCATCAGCTTCCTATGCAGCTGCTAAAACCTCCAGCTTCCGCCTCATGACTTCCACAATGCAGCTTGTTGGCCCTGGCAGAGCAGAAAAGCATGGAGACAATGAGGAAAAACTAAATTTAACACCAAAATAAATAACTCTGGGGCAAGTGACTTGATCAGGTTAGTCGCCTTCATACTGAATTAAATACAAATTTACCTTTTAACATTTATTTTATGCTGCCACTCCACAAAAATGCCAAAGAATGCAGGGTCCTTGCCACAGGATTAAGACCCAGCCTGCTGGAAACTCCCAGGGCCTTGACTATAAGCAACCAATGGTACCTGCCATTCAGAATTTGTAGACAGGCCCCAGCTGCCCAGCATACATGCTGCAGCATTCAACAGGCAGTGAACGAGCACAGGACCAAGACTGAGGAGACCTGGATTCTATTCTTGACTGCTACCAGCTTGCTGCATGCCCTGCACCAAGTCAATTCTCTCTATGGGAATAATACTGCCTTTGAACTTTGAAAGTGCCTAGAAGCTACAGAATTAAAAAAAAAAAAAAAAAATACCAGGACACTGGCTATTCTTTCCAGACCCTTCACCTGTATCCATACACTGGATGCCTTGAGCTAACCTGCCTTATACTGGCAGATTGGCTCTGGGACCTATTGCATAACCAGCACAGCTTCTCTTTCCCAGCCACCCAGGGCAGCTCAGAAGAACGGATAGGAAAAGGTTGACAGAGACAGGGTGGTTGAGGTAATATATATATATTTTTTTTAAATCGGTGAGAGAGACAAGCTTGAGTTACACAGAACTCTTCTTTAGGCGTGGGAAACTTATCCAGAGTGCCACAGCTAAATACAAGGTGGAAGAGATTGTTTAGTAGCTAAATATATAATCTAAGAGATCATTCAAGATGACGTGGCCTGTTAATACCTGTGCAGTCACAGGACAAACAAGGGGGGTTAGCAGGCTACAGATTGTTGTAAGAAGCTATAAATTCAGTGTCTTTTCTTTTTAGAGTCTAGCAGAGAGTTATGAATTTAAGCTTCCAAGCTCATCTTTTGAAGTTGTTGTGCAGGTTTCCTTTGAGGACGAGGACAGAGGTCAGATACAGAGTGATCGCTTTGTGAGAAGTGTTTGCCCAGGGGTGATACTGGGTTTTTGTCTTTTACCTTTTTCTTTGCGAGTCTGAGCATAGCGATCAACTGGTTACACCCACAGAGTTGCTATAGGGCAGTTAGTACACTGGATGAGATACGCCACATCATGATGGGCATGTGTTAGACCCAGGGATCCAGACAGGTGTGTTATGGGGGGCACTGATCATCATACCCACCCTTTCTCGCCAATACCTTGGGAACAACATAGCTAGAACACCACAACGAACAAGGAGAAGGTTTTGCAGTTTCCCCCAGTTTGCTTTCATGATATCTGCCACCCTTATGCTTCATTAGGGAATTCCCATCCTTTATTCAGCTCATGGAGACAAGCTTCCCTATTACGTTCTACACCACAATCAGTGGCTGTGCAAATGATTATGACTTTGACTAGGCAGCAGATCAGCTCATAGTCAACAAAGACCTGGTATTATGCAGAAGTCTCTTGTAACAGACGGAAGAGCAGCAAAAAAACCACCCCTCAGCAGACTGATCAATACAACATTCTCCATGAAGTTCCAGTGGGTTTGTGGTTTGCAAATGCCCTCCTCAGAGTGCTTTGCCAGACCAGCTCCCTCTCTTTATTCCATTCTGTCCCACTCACAATGGGCCATGGCCACAAGAACTGAGATAACATGGAAAAATAAACAATCCTCCAACTTCACCTCACCTTCACATCTCCCAGAATATCCCAGCTTCTACACTAAGTCCCTAGAGGCAGAACTGCCTCACTGTGTCGCTCATGCAGTGCAATCCATAGGTGCTGGAACTAGGGTGCTGGGGAAGCTGCCATACCCCCTGGCTTGAAGTGTTTTCCATTATACACAGGGTTTATGGTTTGGTTCAATGGCTCTCAGCACAAATTGTTCCAGCACCTCTGGTGCCACCACACTAAGTGCTGTATAAAATAGAAATGACTATTCTTATTTAATGTGTCAACCGGACAGTTCCTCTTCACTGACAGAGTACGGGTCAGCACTTAAACCAATGAGCTGAATGTTTGATTTTATCAGGTCATCTTCATTAGGGATTCAATTGCAGATTTTCAGGCAGCTTCTGCAGTGAGTGAGTGATAGTGATGAGAGTTTGCATCCCAGCATCCTCCCACCACCTGCATCAGCACCTCAGGTGTACAGAAGTGTCTGGATGTGAGTGCATTCCAGAGGTTCTCCCACAGATGCCCATAACCCCATATACTTCTCCCTTCCCAACATCCCCAGCCTGACCCCACCATGCATGTCATTCTGCTAACATGGGAGCCCCAGTTCCACAGAGCCATATGGAGATTACTTCTAAGCCCATGAGAAGACCAAGTTAAGCAAAAGTGGGACTGTTTGAGACAAGCAAGCTGATCCCCTAAGCATACAGGGACAGACCAATGGCCCACTGAGCTCAGTAAGCCACCTCCAAAGAGCAGGTACTGTCAGCTTGCTTGGAGCAATACACAACAATTCAACTGTGAGTGTGGTTAGTGCAGATGCAGAGGATATTCAATTCATTCATGTCTAATTCTCTGGAAAATCTTACTACAGCTTTGCCTCAGTAACATCTTTAGACAGCAAGTTCCACAATTATCTGCTACACAAAGAACATTCATACCATCTTTGTATGTCAGGCTGGCGGCGAACTTTTTGCCGTGGCTGCGTGCGTAGTCCTGAAGGTTTGGGGCACTGGAGGAGCCTCCGAGCACAGTAGTGCTAAATAGTCCTGTACACTGCGACCCTGGAAAGGCGTGGGAGGGCATTAGTATTACGTCTCCACAGCATGCAGCTACAGACGACATCAGCAGAGTTAGCGGGGGAGAAGTAATCTGCCCCGTCTCCAGGAGGGGAATATCCAGAAGGGCCTGATGCCGGAGGAGGCAGCAATCCCCTCCAAAGGAGATCAGCACTGGGCACAGCATTGGGATCTTGGTATTTGGGGATGAGGAAAAGTTGCCTTACTGCAAGATAACCAACCATGCAGGGTTTACTGTCACTTAGCTTTCCGCCTCCTGACCCAGGAGACCCATGTTGACGAATCTGAGCGCTAGGATATCTACCCATCCATTTCAGTTATTTAGGATAGCTAATCCCCTTAATATGTAAGCACCAACTACAAGCACTGCCCCTCTGCCCTCCCTCCAGTTCTCCTGTGCAGGGATTTCGCTAGTTCTGTAGGAAGCAGCCAGCACTGCAGCACAGAGGAGGAGGAAGCAGGCAATAAATCTAGAGAGGAGGGAGTGTCTTACAGCCCAATCAGGATTTTTCAAATGAAACGAGGAATCTGCTGATCAGGAAACATAGAGCTTTCTCATCGCTCTATTGAGTACAGAGAAAAGACTGGACGCCCAGCTGGTGATCCGTCACTATACCAGGCACTGGGCTGCTGGTGCCAGACCTCTACCCATCAGCACTGGAGAAAGAAATCTATCCAGAGAGCCATTTTTCAGGTTTTCAGATATACAAGCTGCTGCCCCTGATCAGTCCACAGGTCCCTCCAGTCCAGGATTCTGCCTTGATGTTTCAGAGAAAGGCCAAGTGACCCACAATGCTCCTCACCAACTGTGAGAAGCTATACAGGGCACAGTCCTGCCTGAGTCCCGAGGCTTGCAAACCATCCATTTACGCCCCCACTGTCTCTCTGCAGACCTACTTAGGGCTTTCTCTTTTCTTTCTTGGTTAACACTTTCCAGTTGTACAAAAGAAAAACCACCCAAACAAAACTAACCCAACCCTAATTAAACCATGGCTTTGCTTTCTGAATCCACGGTTATATGCTCAGCTAGAAATCTGTTCTTAAAAAAAAGAATCACAATGTATTAAGCCAAGAGTTTTGTTGAGAGTCTGAAAATGACTGCCACATATTGTGTCATTCTGCCTGTTCTGGATGCCTCTATAAAAGTATGTTTCTCCATAAATTAAGTGTCCTAAATTTTTACTATCCACAATTAATTGTTGGCTCTTTTTTCCAGGCAGTTGGCAGTGCATATCTAGATTCAACTTACATAACAGTAGGTTTATGGCCTTTTACATTATATGTAACTATAAACCCAGAAGAAGGATGGTCTGTAGAAAAGGCAGATAACTAGGAAGCCATCGTTCTATTCCCAACCCTGCCACAGACTCATTGTGTGCAAAGTCACTCAGGTCAAAATTCTCAAAAGGAGTCTCTGATTTTGGGTGCCCAAATTGATCCCTTCGGATTTTCAGACGCGCTGTACACCCTCTGCTCCCATTGACTTCTGTCAGAGTGATAGGAGCTCAGCATGCTGAAAACCAAGCACAAGAGGTCACCATCTGGACACAAACACTGGTCTTTGCCTCTCAGAGCCACAGTGCTCCCTGGAATGCTTTGCACACTGCTTGGTAAGGAATGTGGCTTAAGTGGTAGCTTGATGGTTGGGCATTTAGAACATGGCTCATGTCAGTTGAGGAAAGCAATTTTGTTTATCCATATTGTGATCCAAAATGATTCACTGTGGATGCAGCAGAGTGTAAGCCCCTGCTCCCAAGGGGGGAGTCCCCCCAGGAGTGGGGCAGGTGCTACACATGCTGCTCTCTCACCCCTTTTTTTAAGCTCCTTGAACAGTACAGGTCCAGGTACCTACAAGCTGTTGACTTTACACTAATCTAAAGTTTTCTTCCTTTTTTAACTTGATAGCATTCTATTCTCCGCACTGCCACCGTTCCTCATGATCATATATGATTCAGCCCTTTTAAAACCCCTGTCATGGGAGCGGTTTCATGGACATCTCATGGCATGCTGATTACTCACCCTGAGAAGCATTTCTTTGGATTGAGTTTAAATTTATTGACCTTTAATTGACTAACTCTTGTTCTCAAATTATGGGGCAGCATCAAAACTCGGGACTGATCAATTTTTGCTATTATACCCATAACGTCACTTCAGACAGATTCCCTTTAATTCATATTCCCAACTCCTTTTTTATTCCCCTAGAGTAAATGCAGCAATTTTAGTCTTTGAGTCTATCATCAAGTACCCACACTAACTACCCTCACTGTTCTGTCTCTGGGCCTTCCAAGCTCAGTTCTTCTACAGCCAAGGGACCCAGCACTGGACATACTGATCCAGATAAGGATGTACAGTGATGGCCTATTTTTCTATGCTAACTTCTATTTGCTGCTGTCTTCAATGAGCTCCTCAGGGCCTTAGCAGAAGAATTCTTCATCAGAGTACCCTTGCTCAGAGAATTGATAGAGAGATGCAGAATCTTTCCCACCCAAAGCCCTGCTTTGTACCTAAGACTGAACGCAAACTCCTTACCCCAAGAGATGATCCCTTCAGTTGGAGGTCTGAACCTTACTGGGAGCAGGCAAAGTGATGAAATTTGGCACTGTCATTATCTGTTCCGGAGAGCAACAGGAGCTCAGTCTCCAGGCCTCCCAATTTGCCATTTGACACCAGTTCTAAATTCCCCATTTAACTCAGATTCCCCTGGTGCATCTGTGGAACATTATTTTGTTTTCTCATATGTCATCTGATTTTCTCCTCCCTCTTCTTCTCCTGGCTGATCCTCAGTTAACTGCAAAGCACTCTGGGATTTTTAGTCTGTTCATGGACTCACCTCTGCATTCCACCCAGAGACAAATTCCTTTTTCTTAGTTATCCAAGGAGTAGTGTTTGCTGAGTGTGAAGCAGCTAGCTTAACACAGCACCTTTCCTGTCAGTCTTCATGAGAAAGAGACAGCCTGCAGGAAACATCCTTCCCAAGGAACAGGAATTTCCATATGCGATCACATCAAAGGCCAATTCAGACCTGGAACCATCACCTACTGCTATTCTGGACCAGAAGAGTGGCCCATCCACTTGGTATCCTCCTCTCCCTGATACACTAGATTACACCAATAGACCATTTAGTCCAATATCCTGCCTCCAGCTGTAGCCAGGACCAGATGCTTCATAGAAAGAGGTACACTGTTTCCATATCTCACTGGGCAATACTATCCCATATAGGGAAATTGATTCCTGACTCTATAACTCATTCATTTCCTGAAGCAGAACTATGATGACCCCTGTAATTTTATCCTGAAATTGTGACACTTAGTACAAGATGACACTATTTTTCCATCAGCTTTCAAAAGGAGTTAATTCAGTTCATACAACCAGAACAATTATTTGGGAACCATCTGTTGCTGCAAAGCTGCAGAAGAGGCATCAGGCTTAGTCAGCCAGCAAGTGGCTGAGAGGACAGAGACACGCAGGGATGAGAACACCTCCCAGTGCAGCCAGGGGAGATCACAGCTCCCAGAGGATGAGTTTAGAGATTGGTGTCATAATTGCATTGTAGCACAAACAGCAGAAATAGAACACAAAGAGGGAAACAAACTGTGTAGCAAGAGCTCTATGTCTAATCACTTGGCTGAAGAGAAGGCAATGGAAAGGAAGTGAGAGACAGAGAAGATACATGACTATTCTTGGATCTGGCTAGCTCAATACAATTGGCCGGGTCAGGGAGAATGAGCTTGTGGAACTGCAATGCTTTTATATGGATCACTTCTCCATAAAGACTCTACACAACCTACCCCCTCAATCTCTCAAGCTGTGACTGTGGCCCTCCCCATTTTCAGTGGAACATTTTAAGGGCTCCAGCAGAGTAAACCCAACTCAACTTACTATGATGATAGCTCGGGAGGGAATGGTACCAGCAATATACCCAGGGTCCTCTCCTGTCTTCTCCCTTTTGTGTTTGTAACCATTCTGGTTTTATGCCAGAGTACTAGCACTCATCCTTCTCCCTCCATGGCAACAGATTAAGAAACACCACCAGCCAGTCACTGGCAAGGCCACTTAGTGGGGAAGTAGGCACAGCCGGACACTGGAGCAGGACTTGCTCAAAGCCCAGCAGTAGCAACAGGTGGTAGTGGCTAACAGACCCAACCACAAAAATATGTGCTGAAGCCCAAGCCAGAGGGAGAGGCAATTTAAGACCAGCTGTTCTTCCTACTCCTCCCCACACATAGAGCACACACATCTCAGTTGTGAAGGGGATGAATCTAGGTTTCAATAAAGCCAGACAAATGCATTAGGAAGGAAGAGACCCATGAACAGGTAACAGATGCATTGTCCCTTTCAATACATCAGAGGGATAAATACCAGGGAGGGAGAGGAGTTTCTAAGTTAAGCACTAATGCTGGCAGAAGAACAAATGGATATAAACTGTGTAGGCTTGAAACTAGAAGAAGGTTTCTAACCATCAGAGGAGTGAAGTTCTGGAACACCCTTCCAAGAGGAGCAGTGGGGACCAAAAAAAAAAAAAAAAAAAATCTAACTGGCTTCCAGACTGGATTGAGAAGTTTATGGAGGGGAAGGTATGATGGGACTGCATACAATGGCATGTAGCAAATCTGTGAGTGCGAGTAACAAATACCCTCAATGGCTGGTGATGGGACACTATATGGGGAAGGCTCTGCGTTACTACAGAGAATGCTTTCCCAGGTGTCTGGTGGGTCTTGCCCACGTGCTCAGGGTCTAACTGATTGCCATATTTGGGTTCGGGAAGGAATTTTCCCCCAGGTCAGATTGGCAGAGGCCCTTGGGAGTTTTCACCTTCCTCTGCAGCGTGGGGCCCGGGTCACTTGCAGGTTTAAACTAGTGTAAATGGTGGATTTTCTGTGACTTGAAATCCTTAAATCATGTTTTGAGGAGTCCAGTAACTCAGCCAGAGGTTATGGGTCTATTACAAGAGTGGGTGGGTGAGATTTTGTGGCCTGCAATGTGCAGCAGGCCAGACTAGATGATCACAATGGTTCCTTCTGACCTTGAAGTCTATGAGTTTTTATGAACCCAAATCCACCTAAGAAGAAAGGCGCATCCCCAGCAACCGTGGGTCCACAAGTAACCCACCAGCACAGATGCAGAGCCCTCTGCAGACCAGTGACCACTGGGTTCACACATGCCGCCCTCACAGAACTGATCACTTGGTTCCGGTTGTTCCTCCAACTTACTCAGTACTGCTGAGACTCTACAGGGCAGATGACTAGTGAGAAGACTGGTTTTGTATTGACAATCTAGTTAAAGCTCCATAGACCCAGAGTAGTTAAAGGCCCTTTTTGCACCTCAATGGAGCCTGCAGCAGCCTCTTCCAATGCTGAGTGAGGTCTAGGGAAAGCACAAGAGCAGGTAGTCAGGGATATCAGATCTTTATAGAGTACTAAACAGAGGGCCAGCCATCAATGCCTGAACCTCTCTGATATTGCCATATCAAGCATTCAGTCTTTAGGGACAGACATTAAAACAACCTTAATCTAATGGTTCAAAAGGAGATTCCGTTAACTGGGTGAGAATTAAGTTCAAATCCTAAGAGGGAGTTCGTGCACAGATGCAGAGGAAAGACTCAGGGCCTTTTAGAAATCTCTTGGTTGTAGGATGTCTACGGGCTGGTCTTCACTACCCGCCCGGATCGGCGGTAGAAAATCGATCTCTCGGGGATCGATTTATCGTGTCTCGTCGGGATGCGATAATCAATCCCCGAATCGACGTGCGTACTCCACCAGCCCAGGTAGGAGTAAGCACCGTTGACGGGGGAGCCGCAGCAGTTGATTTGCCGCCGTCCTCACAGCAGGGTAAGTAAGTTGAATTCAGCTACGCTATTCACATAGCTGAATTTGTGTATCTGAAATCGATCTCCCCCCCGTAGTGTAGATGTAGCCTAAAACTCAGAGAACAGGGACTTGAACTAGTGCTGCTGCTAGGAGGACTTTGGCCATGCTTCAAAGGTGACCTGCAAAGATGTTTAAGAAAATCGGTTTGCCCCTACTTTGCCGCTTTCTGGTGTATAATGGCAACCTGAAAGGTCTGAAGCTTGTGACTTTTTTTTAACCTTAGGAACATCAGGAATATCAAGTCTGGTCTACCCTGCTTTTGCTGGATAACTTTCTTGGAGCTTAAATGTGAACTTTTCCACCTAAATTAAAGATTCAAAAATCTGCCTCTTTAACAAAGACATCCTTTCTCCTAAACATTCTAGAGTACGTTTACACGGAGATACAAACCCACAGCACCAAGTCTCAGCGCCCAGTCCGCTGACTGGCTCACAGGGCTCAGGCTGCAGGGGTGAAAACTGCCGTGTAAACGTTGGGCTCGGGCTGGAGCCCAGGCTCTAAGACCCTCCCCTCTCATGGGGTCTCAGTCCAGGCTCCAGCCCAAGCCTGAACGTCTACACTGCAATTTTATAGCTCCCCAGCCTGAGGCCCACGAGTCCAAGTCAGCTGACCTAGGCTAGCTGCAAGCCTTTGATCTCAGTGTAGACATAGCCTTAGACTTTGGAGCTCAGTGACCTGCTAAACAAAACCCAGAATTTTAAAGTGTGGTGAAAAATCCCTTTCCCTCTCAATTGCTCAGGTTTCACTTTCTTGCAATACTGTATTTGCACTAGTTGTACAGTGGCCATAGAGCCTTCCAAGGAGACAAGAACTGAATTCATAATGTTAAAGAACAAAAAAAAGCAGAATTTTCTTTTGACAAAACCTGGCAGGACTTCTTCATACAACATAAATAAAAGCAACAAAGTGCACATGCTCATTTACTTTCCCTTTGGACTGCCAGACTTTTAGATATAGTAAATATTCCAGGCCTGCAGAGACAGAAGCAGGTGCTGGAATTGTCGCCTTCTGTATTGTCCAGAGTGAACATCTCCAGCACCTTGCTGCACGAAGCTGTTTTATGGATAGTTTGCAATCTCCCACAAAAATGTGCTATCCTTCTAAACCATCATCATCTGCATCTGTCAAGGTTCCGCTTTGCAGGCAGTCAGCAGCAGAGATTTGGGCTCTGGATAGAGAATTTGACTCTGTTTCTGCAACAGGAGTTCTGGGAACATTAGGAAGCTGTGATCAACAAAATCCAAATTCTGGCCTGACAGGACAGCACCGTCATGGCTTTCTTAACCTTGCACCAAATGTTTGGCTTTACTAGGCAGCATGACAAAGTGCCAACACAATCTGACTTCAGTGCCCAGACCACAGATACTTAACAGTGGGAATCTGTGCTAAAAATACTTGCAAACAGTGCCCAGAAGTTTTTTCCACCAGCTTCAACTGGCACTCTAGCTATGAAAAGCTAACCAGATCAGTGAAGGGTGCTATGAGCCGTCACCATTGAACAGACAGTGGTTGGTGAGTGATCTCCATTCCCTTGATGAGGCCAAAAATCTTAACATGAGGAAGGGATTATAGACAACAATCCATCTATGGGAAGAGCCTGGCAAATTAATAAATTAACCCAGCTGTGATACCTGTTTCAGTTCTATACAGAACCCACGTACATCCACATCTCAGATTTTGGCCAGTAACTTTCCCTCCCTCTGCTAAGGATCAAATAGTGCACCGTGAAATACGCTGCCATGGGAGCAGAAACCTGCTCTGCAATTATGCATCTGTTACAAAAGGTAATGTGTGCACTTTCAGCAGTAAGGACCTTGGCTGCGTGAGGGGCTGAGGAATGAAGGAGATAGAGAACTGTACAGGAAACTTATTGTATGCTGTAACATTACATAAGAGGATATAATACATACACAGACATACATGGAACTTGAGCCAGATGTACATGTGGAGGGATGGACAGACGCACAGAGAGAGAGAGAGAGAGGTACAGGTGGACAGGTCGAGTACAGACTCGTACCTAGGCCACTTTGCTTCATTTCGGCAGATTGTCTGGAGTAGGAGGAGAAGAGGCGATACCCTCCAGTTTTGGAAGAGGACTCGGACAGCACCTGTAGAAACAAGAGGAATGCTGACTGCACCATTAAGGATTCCTGGCTGCTCTACCCACCACCCTCAAAGGACTTCGCAAATGTTAGTAAGAGGTGGAGAGGATGTGTCTCATTTTAAAGACTGAGGGGAAGGGACAATTTCACAGGCACAAAGAGCCAATTTGTGCCTGATTCTCACTGGCAGTCACAGGGAGTTAAGTGTTGACCTGCCTTTTGCACCTTTAGAAGGTTCCCCCTAAGGAACCTGGCACAAAGCTGAGAATAGAACTCAAGGAGTCCCGACTCCCATGCTCCAGCTCTGATCACCAGAGCATTTCTCCTCTAGGACATGCACACAACCCATGTCAGCACCACCAAGTGCAGTTGTTTCCACATAAGAACAGCCATAGTGGGGCCAGACCAAGGGTCCATCCAGCCCAGTATTCTGTCTCTGACAGTGGCAGTGGTAGCAGATGACAGAACAAAACAGGGAAATTTCAAGTGCTCCATCCCCTGCCATCCAGTCCCAGCTTCTGGCAGCTGGAGGTTTAGGGACACTCGGAGTATGGGGTTATGTCCCTGACCATCTTGGCTTATAGCCACTGATGGACCTATCCTCCATGACCTTCTCCAATTCTTTCTTGAACCCAGTTATAGTTTTGGCCTTCACAACATCCCCTGGCAACGAATTTCACAGATCAACTGTGTGTTGTGTGAAGAAGTAGTTAATTTTGTTTACTCTGCAGCCTATTAAGAAACTGGGTTCATCTGATGAAATTGCTTTATAACAATATAACATATATAACTCTTCCCAATTCACTTTCTCTGCGCCATTCATGATTTTATAGACCTCTATCATATTCCCCCCAGCCTTAGTCGTCTCTTTTCTAAACTGAACAGTCCCAGATTTTTTAAATCTTTCCTCACATGGAAACTGTTCCATACTCAATCATTTTTGTTGCTCTTCTCTGTATCTTTTCCATTTCTAACATATATTTTCGGAGATAGGGCAATCAGAACTGCATGTAGTATTCAAGATGTGGGCATACCATGGATTTATATAGTGCCACTATGATATTTTCTGTTTTATTATATATCTGTTTCCTAATGGCTCCCAACATTGTTAGCTTTGACTGTCACTGCACACTAAACAGATGTTTTCAGAGAAACTATACACAATGATTCCAAGATCTCTTTCTTGAGTGGTAACAGATAATTTAGACCCCATTGTTTTGTATGTATAGTTGGAATTATGTTTTCTAATGTGCATTACTTTGCATTTACCAACATTGAATTTCATCTGCCATTTTTTTGCCCAGTCATCCAGTTTAGGGAGATCCCTTTACAGCGCTTCACAATCAGCTTTGGACTTAACTATCTTGAGTAATTTTCTATCACCTGCAAATATTGCCACCTCACTGCTCCTCTCCTTTTCTAGGAAATTTATGACTATGTTGAGCAACACTGGTTCCACTACAGATCCTTAGGGGACCCTGCTATTTACCTCTCTCCACTGTGAAAACTGACCATTTATTCCTACCTTTTGTTTCCTATCTTTTAACCAGTTACTGATCCAGGAGAAGACCTTCCCTCTTATCCCTTGACTGCTTACTTTGCCTAAGAGCCTTTGGTGAGGGACCTTGTCAAGGCTTTCTGAAAGTCCAAGTACACTAGATCCATTGGATCACCCTAGGATCCTCCCCAGACCATGGTTAATTTATTGACTGACAATAATAAGGAAGGCCCAAGACAGCCGAAGATCCCTCAGCCCAAAACATCCCTTCCCCAACCTCCAAGAAAACAGCTAGAATCAAGGAAGTGAATAGTCCCAGAAAGGAGGAGAGACAGTGCTGAAAGCAACTCGAAGGGGATTTGGATACCTGTGAGCTAAGGCCCCACCACTGAGACAGCCTATCCAGACTGAGCCTGAGGACAGGGAGTAAGGCCAGCCCAGCTCAGTTCAATTGCCTTGGCAGGACAGTGGATAGACAGTCCTATAAGTATATCGGCCCTATGGCAGATTAAGAACTTTGTAATAAACCTCCACTGCCCAACGCAAATCACAGATGGCAGGCACCACTCCTTCCCATGAGCCTACAGGAGGCAGATAAACTGGAAAGTGCCATATGGCCTAACTTCATGAGACAAGTGCAGAGTCCTGCACTTAGGACGGAAGAATCCCAGGCACTGATACAGACTAGGGACCGAGTGGCTAGGCAGCAATTCTGCAGAAAAGGACCTAGGGAGCATATGGCTCTGTGCGCTGCCTCTCTCTGCAAGCACCGCCCCCGCAGCTCTCGCAGCCAATGGGAGGTGCAGGGGCAGTGCTTGAAAGCAGGAGCAGCGCACAGAGAGAGACCCCGGCCCCTGCCCCCATGGCTGCTTCTGGGAGCAGCGTGGGATCGGGGTAGGCAGGGAGTCTGCCTTAGCGGCAGCCACACTGCATCACCAAAGACCGCAATCGACTGGGAGATCCTCTAGGATCGACCACTCGATCATGATCAACTGGTTGGTGACCACAGCCCTAACTCCTTTCATGGCAGTAACTCAGATCCTGGTGCACTATTAAAAGGGTAGTCCCGGAAAAATGCAGCTTTTCTGCAATGATAAAACTGAGATCCCCAGTCTGGGCAAGAGAACTAGATCAGAGCAACTGAAACTACACCCGCCCCATTACCTCCATGGATCCAGTTTTCCGGTTGCGGATCAAGGGAGATCTCCGCTGAACGCAGATTGGCTCAGAGGGCTGGGATGATCTTTCTTGTGCTTGGTCTGTCTCATCAGTGCTCTTCACTTTGGAGAGATCCTCCATGCTGCCCTGGTTTGGCTTCTTATCATCATTCTGCATGAAGGAAACACAACTAGCAATGCAGGCCCAGGTGGGATTTATTGAGAGGAAAAACAGGCCCAGCAGAATTCTAGTCAGACACTTGTAATCACACTTTGTTTTGTACATCTCCCCACACGCAGCCTTGAAACTTGAGACAGACACAAAGTACCCAATCAGCCAGGAAACTCAATCCCGCAAATGACCCTCAACTGCCAGATAAGCTACTGCAAGAGCAGGCCTGAGACATGGCCACTACTGGCCAACAGAAGCACTGCAGCATGCAGTGGAGCTACTAGGTATGTGTTTATCAGAGTGTGAATAAGGATTCTGGGTCAGACTGTGCCTGGCCCTGCTGTGAGCACACCAGAGCCTGCTCCGCCAGTATCATAAGGGCTCTCCTGAGCACACTTGGGTCCCAGCTTTTCTAAGGATGGGGGAGAGGTGGGCCTGTGGCTTCACCTCTCTTTCATTAGCACGCTGCTTTCCCCTCAGGAGCAGTGCAGTTGGTGTGCTCCACCCCATCTCCCACAAGGCCTGTGCCTCAGTGACACAGGCAGACCCTTCAAACAGGGCACAGTGACTGCAGACTCACTTCTGCTGATGCAGGCCGAAAGCCAAACCCTGTAGGGGCACTTCCATCTTCCTCACATCCCTTCACACCTGGGCTGAAATGCAGCTCCACGTGAAAACGCTCCTCTGAAGATGGGTCCTGAGAACACAAAAATCAGCCCCACCTTCATCTGTGGTACTGGCCCTCAGCCCTTTCTCTGCCATGCCAAAACAGCACACACCCCAAGCACACCGCTTAGGCGGAAATGCAGAAGCAATGAGACAAGCATAGACACGCTAACTTGGGCTTTATGTCTCACCCAGCAGCAGAGCTCAGTATTATGTTTATCAGAGTAGCTTCCGGAGGACCCAATCAGGACTGGGCTATGCAAACATACCCAGAGACACAGTACCTGCTCTTCCTTCAAAACTGACCACACACTGGGGAGGGTGAGTCTTACACCTTCCTTGACTTCGGCTTTATAGATTATGACTTTAAGGACAACACAGGCCAGGGACTCTCACCCAGGATGTCTCCTGGCTGGGCTACAGCAGATCTTTGAGAAAGACACACCCAGTCTTGATTTGAAGACCCCCTGTGAAGGAGAATCCACCATATCCCTGGGCAAGTTGTTCCCAGGGTTAATTACCCTGACTGTTATAAACTAGAGTATAAGGTGGGAAGTTTTATTTGTCTACTTTCAGCTTTCCAGCCATTGACTCTTCTTTCCACATAGTGGACAGAGATATTTATTGAATACTTCTGTCTTTTCTGCATCATTATTGGCAATTTTATCATCTCTATCTATTCCAGACTTACACCATTGCTAGGATTTTTTTCCTGGATATTTAAAAAATTCTGTTATTGTCCTCTTAATCCTACTGGCTATAGATTTTTGGCATTGATTCCTTTGGCATCCCACATCAATTGTCTGCATTTCATGACTAAAAACATAAGAACTTAAGAATGGCCATACTGGGTCAGACCAAAGATCCATCTAGCCCAGTATCCTGTCTTCTGGCAGTGGCCAATGCCAGGTGCCCCAGAGGGAATGAACAGAACAGGTAATCATCAAGTGATCCATCCCCTGTCACCGATTCCCAGCTTCTGGCAAACAGACGCTAGGGACACCATTCCTGTCCATCCTGGCTAATAGCCACTGATGGACCTATCCTCCATGAACTTATCTAGTTCTTTTTTTTACCCTGTTATTGTCTTGGCCTTCACAACATCCTTAGGCAAAGAGTTCCACAGGTTGACTGTGCATTGTGCGAAAAAAATGCTTCCTTTTGTTTTAAATCTGCTGCCTATTAATTTAATTTGGTGACCCTTAGTTCTTGTGTTATGAGAAGGCATAAATAACACTTCCTTATTTACTTTCTCCACATCATTCACGATTTTATATTCCTCTATAATACCCACCCTTAACTTTCCCCCAGTCTTATTAATATCTCCTCATATGGAAACCATTCCATACCCCCAATCATTTTTGTTGCCCTTTTCCAATTCCAATATTCTTTTTTGAGAAGGGGCGACCACATCTGCATGCAGTATTCAAGATGTGGGTGTGCCATGGATTTATATAGCGACAACATGTCTTATTATCTATCCCTTTCTTAATGACTGCTAATTTAATAGATTTTTAAGGCCAGAAGGGACCATTATGATCACCTGTCTGACCTTCTGCACAATGCAAGCCATAGAATTTCATCCAGTGATTCCTACCTCAAACCCATCATTTAAGTCATTGCTATCAACCTCCATTTTTCCATTTGTGCGTGCAATTCTATAGTGCTCTTTTCTCTTCCCTTTTTAATGAGGCTAGTTTTTCTGTGATTGGGGAATTTTGATTTTTTGGGCATTTACTAAAAGAATTTTTAAACAACTTCTAATTATCATTCATGTTGTCTGAAGTTTGGGGAAATTGGCCCTTTCAAAGTGCCAAGTAAATATATTACTGGTTAGGATAATATTCTGTTTACAGATAACACATATAATTAGGTTGTGCTCACTTACACCTAGGCAACCACTACTGTTTAGCTCAGTGATTAATGTATCTCTATCAACAAGTTAACACAATATTAGCCACAAATGCCATAGCTGGGCTATTCTCCTCGAGGAGAGCTCGGCCCTTAGATTCCAATAACCAGAGGGCCACACTCACTCCCCTTAAATCAAGCGTGGGTTAACAAGCAGTAGCTGCCACAATGAGTCAGAGGGCTCAGTTAACCTTTCCCTAAAGAGTTCCAACACTGATAACACAGTGGGTCAGTAGAAGAGCACAGCCAATCTATTACAACAGGTCTGACTCCAAGTGCTCTGCCCCAACCACTTACAGACCATGCGGTCTCTTCTAACAATACACTTGGAGAAGAGGGGGGTATAAGACGGTTACTCACCGTTGTAACTGTTGTTCTTCGAGATGTGTTGCTCATATCCATTCCATTAGGTGTGCGCGCGCCGCGTGCACGATCGTCGGAAGATTTTCTACCCTAGCAACACCGGCAGGTCGGCTGTGGAGCCCCCTAGAGTGGCGCCTTCATGGCGCTGAATATATACCCCAGCCGACCCGGCGCCCCCTCAGTTCCTTCTTGCCGGCTACTCCGACAGTGGGGACGGGGGGCGGGTTTGGAATGGATATGAGCAACACATCTCGAAGAACAACAGTTACAACGGTGAGTAACCGTCTTTTCTTCTTCGAGTGCTTGCTCATATCCATTCCATTAGGTGACTCCCAAGCCCAACTTAGGTGGTGGGGTCGGAGTGAGACATTGCTGTGTGCAAAACCGCTGATCCGAATGCAGCATCGTCCCTGGACTGCTGCACTAGTGCATAGTGAGCTGTAAACGTGTGGACTGATGACCAAACCGCCGCTCTACAAATGTCCTGTATCGGAACATGTGCCAGGAAAGCAGTCGAGGAGGCTTGGGCCCTCGTGGAGTGGGCGGTGAGGTGCGGTGCTGAGACACCTGCCAGGTCATAGCAAGTCCGGATGCAAGACGTAATCCAGGAGGATAGGCGTTGTGAGGAGACCGGTGAGCCTTTCATTCGGTCGGCCACTGCAACGAAGAGTTGCGTCGTCTTTCTAAAGTGCTTTGTGCGGTCAATATAGAAGGCCAGGGCCCTTCGTACGTCCAGGGAATGCAAACGTTGATCCTGGCGAGTGGCATGTGGTTTAGGATGAAAGACCGGGAGAAATATGTCCTGGTTGATATGAAAAGGAGAAACCACCTTAGGGAGAAAGGCAGGATGTGGACGAAGCTGCACTTTATCCTTATGAAAAACTGTGTAAGGGGGCTCAGAGGTAAGCGCCCTGAGTTCAGAAACGCGCCTTGCTGAGGTGATGGCTACGAGGAAAGCTGTCTTCCAGGATAGGTACAGAAGTGAACAGGTGGCCAGTGGCTCGAATGGAGGACCTGTGAGCTTGGAGAGAACCAGGTTGAGGTCCCACGTCGGGACGGGCTGACGTTGTTGAGGGTACGTCCGGTCTAAGCCCTTGAGGAATCTAACGACCATCGGGTTAGAGAATACCGAGGACGCGAGTTCCCCTGGGTGAAAGGCCGATATAGCGGCCAGGTGAACTCTAATTGAAGATATCGCCAACCCCTGTTGTTTTAGGGAGAGGAGATAGTCCAAAATGAGAGGAATGGGTGCCTGCAACGGGGATGTGGCTCGTTGTTCGCACCAACAGGAGAACCGCTTCCACTTGGCCAGGTACGTGGTCCGTGTTGAGGGCTTCCTACTGCTCAGCAGAATCTGTTGTACAGAGTGCGAGCATTGCTGCTCTGCCTGGGTGAACCATGGAGCAGCCACACCGTGAGGTGGAGTGATTGCAGGTCGGGGTGACGCAACCGGCCGTGGTCCTGAGAGATGAGATCCGGACACAACGGAAGTGGGATCGGTGTCTGAACCGAGAGTTCCAACAGTGTGGAGTACCAATGTTGTCTCGGCCACGCTGGAGCGATCAGAATTACCTGTGCCTGGTCTCTGCGCAGTTTGAGCAGAACCTTGTGGACCAGAGGAAACGGAGGGAATGCATAAAACAGGTGGTCTTTCCAGGGAAGTAGAAAGGCATCCGAGAGGGAGCCCGGAGCTCGACCTTGTAGGGAGCAGAATACATGGCACTTCCTGTTGTCTCGAGATGCAAACAGGTCTATCTGGGGAAACCCCCACCTCTGGAAGATGGAATGTATGATGTCCGGACGGATAGACCACTCGTGCGTCTGGAAGGACCTGCTGAGTCGGTCCGCTAGAGTGTTCTGGACTCCAGGGAGGAACGATGCCGTGAGATGGATTGAGTGGGCGATGCAGAAGTCCCACAGGCGAGTGGCCTCTTGGCATAGGATTGACGAACGTGCTCCTCCTTGCTTGTTGATGTAAAACATGGCCGTGGTGTTGTCGATGAGAACTAACACACAGCGGCCACGTAGGAGATTGAGGAATGCCTGGCACGCCAGGCGCACCGCCATCAGTTCCCGAACATTGATGTGCAGGGCTAACTGGGGTGCAGTCCACAGGCCCTGGGTATGATGTTCGTTGAGATGGGCACCCCAACCCAGAGATGACGCGTCTGTGACCAGGTGCAGAGAGGGTTGTGGGGCGTGAAATGGCATCCCCTCGCAGACTACATTGTGATCTAGCCACCAGGTGAGGGAGGCCAGGACCGAGTTCGGGACCGTGACCACCATGTTCAGGCTGTCCCGATGTGGACGGTATATTGATGACACCCAGGTTTGAAGCAGGCGAAGCCGAAGTCTGGCATGCCTGGTTACGTACGTGCAGGAAGCCATGTGACCCAGCAGGGTCAGGCACGACCTCACCGTGGTAGTTGGGAAGGCCTTGAGCCCTTGAATGAGGTTCGTGATGGTGCCAAAGCGGTTGTCTGGCAGGATGGCTTGTGCACGTCTGGAGTCTAGAACTGCGCCGATGAATTCTATTCTCTGGGTAGGCTCTAGAGTGGATTTGTCCTTGTTGAGTAGGATGCCCAACTCGTAGAATGTGTGCACTATTCTGTGGACATGAGCTTGAACTTGCTCCTTGGTGCGACCGCGCACCAGCCAGTCGTCTAGGTACGGGAACACCTGTACCCCTTGCCGACGAAGGTACGCTGCCACGACAGCCATACATTTCGTGAACACTCTTGGGGCCGAGGATAGGCCGAAGGGAAGGACTGCAAATTGGTAGTGCACCGTGTTTACCACGAATCGCAGGAAGCGTCTGTGAGGCGGGTAAATTGCGATATGAAAGTAAGCGTCTTTCATGTCGAGGGCGGCGAACCAGTCTCCAGGATCGAGGGAAGGGATAATGGCCCCCAAAGAGACCATGCGGAACTTCAACTTTACTACGAATTTGTTGAGTCCGCGCAAGTCCAAGATGGGCCGCAGACCTCCTTTGGACTTGGGGATCAGGAAGTAACGGGAATAAAATCCCCTGCCCCTTAACTCTATCGGAACCTCCTCTATGGCCCCCATGGCAAGGAGCGTAGAAACCTCCTGTATAAGAAATTGCTCGTGAGAAGGGTCCCTGAAGAGGAACGGGGAAGGGGGGTGGGAGGGGGGGATAGAAGAAAACTGGATAGCGTATCCCCTCTCCACCGTGCGGAGGACCCAACGGTCCGAAGTTATAAGGGACCAAGCACGGTGGAAGTGGGAGAGGCGATCCCGAAAGGAGGGAGCTGGATCCTGGGGGATGACTGGGGCGCCGTCCTCGACCGCACCTTCAAAAGTTCTGTCTAGGACCTGAAGGTGGTCTTGGTGGCCCTTGGTTCTGACCGGGTTGAGGGCCAGCCCATCTTCTCCTACCACCTCGCCCTCGCCTTCTGGCAGGGTCCTGTCTCTGACGAGGTGGAGGGGGGTAAAAACGTTGAGGCTGGGGCCTAAATGGTCTGCGCTGGGGACCCGCAACATGCATCCCCAAGGAGCGCATGATTGTCCTGGAGTCTTTGAGGCTCTGCAATCGAGAGTCCGTCTTCTCCGAGAACAACCCCTGTCCTTCAAAGGGCAAATCCTGTAGGGTCTGCTGTAATTCAGGGGGCAAACCCGAAACTTGGAGCCAGGAGGTCCTGCGCATAGCGATACCTGCGGCCAGGGTTCTTGCGGCCGAGTCCGCTATGTCCAGGGAGGCCTGTAAGGAGGTCCGAGCCACCTTCTTACCCTCCTCAACCAAGGCCCCAAACTGTTCCCTGGACTCTTGGGGAACCAATTCCTTGAACTTCCCCATGGAGTTCCAGGAATTAAAGTTGTAGCGGCTCAGGAGCGCCTGCTGGTTAGCCGCTCTAAGTTGCAGCCCTCCAGCTGAATAAACTTTACGGCCAAACAAATTGAGCCGCTTAGCCTCCTTTGATTTGGGCGCTGCAGCTTGTTGACCGTGGCGCTCCCTAGCATTCACTGATGACACCACCAGTGAACACGGTTGGGGATGAGTATACAAGTACTCGTAGTCTTTGGAGGGGACAAAGTACTTTCTTTCCACCCCTCTCGCTGTAGGTGGGATAGAGGCCGGGGTTTGCCATATCGTAGTTGCGTTCGCCTGGATCGTGCGGATCAGGGGCAACGCCACTCTTGATGGGACATCCGCCGCGAGGATATTTACAATGGGGTCCCGCACCTCCACTATCTCCTCCGTCTGCAGGTCCATGTTACGGGCCATCCTACGTAACAGGTCCTGATGAGCCCGAAGATCTATCGGGGGTGGACCTGTGCACGACGTGCCCGCCACTGCCTCATCCGGAGAGGAAGAGGAAGATGCCTCAGGTGGTACAGGATCCAGGGGAGGATCCTGGTCTCCCTGTTCCTGGGTCGGAGCATCACCTGCCCTTGGGTCCGGAACGTCAGGTGGTGTGGATGCAGAGGCCTCCATGCCCCCTGGAGGAGGGCGAGAGATGGTGGACTCTGGGGCCCTTGTATCAGAGTGACCCGAGCGAGAGGTTGTTGGAGCCCCTTGCGCCTGGTGGTATGCCCACGGGGTCCAGAATGACCAGTGAGATGGGCCCTGGTCAGGGTCCTCTGCTCCCTCTTGCCAATGGCCTAAATCTCGCTCCCCGGCTTGTCCCTGAGGGGGGTATGCCGATCTTGGCAGGTCCTCAGAGGAGCGAGACACCGATCTCGATGGCCATGGCGGTGCCGACTGCGTCGAGACGAATCCCGTAGGATACGGTGCCGTCCGGTGCCGATCTAGAGATGTTCTGTCTCTACGCGGTGCCGGTGATCGGTGCCGAGATCGCGATCGGTGCCGATGGCCTCGCCGGTGCCGGGAGTCGGACCTGGATCGAGACGATGACCTAGAGTAAGCCCGGTGCCGGGAGCGGCCTCTCGAAGTCGAGCGTCGATCGTACCGGTGCCGAGAGCTACGTCTCGACGTTGATCGGTGTCGACGATCATAACGGTGTCGAGATGTAGAGCGGTGCCGCGATGATCTTGGCCGCGAGTACGACCGGTGCCGAGGTGATATTCGGTGCCGGGACTGCGAGCGGCGTGGGGACCTGCTTCGGGACCTGGATCGGTGCCGAGGTTCCAGCCCTTGCGATGGAGGGCGCATCAAGGCAGGTTTTCCCCTAGAGTGGACCGGGCGAGTCAACGGTGCCGACGGTGCCGGTGGTTGTGGCGGTGCCGGCTCCGTGAGGGCGATCAGGTCTCTCGCCGTCGCGAAAGTCTCCGGTGTCGACGGGAGGCACTGTATCACCGCCGGTCTCGGTGGTGACTCTGTCTGCACCGGACTCAACGGCCTTGGAGCCGGAGTCGACGGTGCTGGAGGCACCTGTTTCCGGTGCTCTACAGGTGGACGCGGCTCTACCCCCGGCACCGGGGGAGCCGGCGTCTTCGGCACTGAGGTCCCCGCCTTATGGGATTTTTTATGTCCCGGGGATGATGAACGGCGCCGAGGCACTTGTTGTGAGTGCGGTGCCGATGAGGTCCGGTGCCGTGGAGGCTTGTCTGCCGTGGTCGGCATGGTCGGTGCCGCTGGGGCACTACGCACCGAGGTGCTAGGTGCCGGGGCCTGGCGCGCCGATGGAGCGTCCGGGCTAAGTGCTGCCTCCATAAGGAGTTGCCGGAGTCGAAAGTCCCGCTCCTTCTTGGTCCTCGGTTTGAAGGCCTTACAGATCTTGCACTTATCTGTTTGATGGGACTCTCCCAGGCACTTCAAACACGAGTCGTGCGGGTCGCTCGTTGGCATAGGCTTAGCGCAGGAGGCGCACTGTTTGAAGCCGGGAGCCTTGGGCATGAGCCCGACCACGCGGCCGGGGAAAAAGGGGGGAGATAACCCCCTTAATCCCCCTTTTTAACTATATAACAACTATAACAAGTGAATAACCAACTATATAACTATAAACAACTAGAACTACAACTATAACTGTGAATAACTGGATAAGCTAGGGAGAGTGGAGAACAGCTACGCCGCGCTCCACAGTTCCAACGACCGTCAGGGGCGGTAAGAAGGAACTGAGGGGGCGCCGGGTCGGCTGGGGTATATATTCAGCGCCATGAAGGCGCCACTCTAGGGGGCTCCACAGCCGACCCGCCGGTGTTGCTAGGGTAGAAAATCTTCCGACGATCGTGCACGCGGCGCGCGCACACCTAATGGAATGGATATGAGCAAGCACTCGAAGAAGAATGTCTCTTTTTCCCCAGTGGCCAAAGACCACCACTACTAAAAGGCTGTTATGTCTGGCCTCCAGCACCTCTGGGACAATCCCAGCCAAAGGGAGCTGATAGAGGGGACTGATCATAGATTCAACTAGTCATAGATTAACGCTGTGACTGGAAGGGGCTGCCCAGCAGCAGGCTATTTTTAAATACCAATTCGAAATCCCCTTAACTAAGTGAAGGATTCTGGTCTATAGATTCTTGGCTAAACGGGAACTCTTGGCCCTAGAAACTTGTGTTCTGGGAAAAACAACAAGGAGTCTGGTGGCACCTTAAAGACTAACATTTATTTGGGCATGAGCTTTCGTGAGTAAAAACCTCACTTCTTCGGATGCATAGAGTGAAAGTTGTGTTCTGGGAGGCTCTTCAGCCCAGGAGACTTCCAGTCTCACATTTCAGAAAGAAAATGTGCAATCAGTTTTGGGCTCTCACTGCCTGGTATGACAGGAGGCCCACCAATGCCAGTGCCTTGCCACCTGGGAATAGTCAGGGAGTGCTGGATCCTGGTGGCCACTGTCTCACATCACAGGAGGAAAGATTTGACTCTAGTTCTAGATCCCTCACCTTGTTGTTGTCCTCGTAGAGCATGATAACAATCTGGGTCATGTAGTTCAGTTCTGAGATAGCACTCAAATAGTCCATGGCTCTCTTCCACTGCTGGTCCTTGGACTCCTGATACATACACACAAACAGTCGCATGGGATAAGCAATGGCAGACAACTTGCAGCACTACGTGAAATGGGTCTGAGCGGGTTTCCTCTACACAGTGTAACATCCCTGTCAGCACAGAAACAATTCGCTCAGCTAATCTGCAGACAGAACTGAACACTGAGGGAGAGGAGTTTACAGAATGAAATGATGGCAGGAAGGGACACTCCAACTACAGCTACAGCCCATGTTCAGATTTTAGCACATCCAGCAGCAGGCTACCCTCTAATGTCATGCTGAGATATGGAATATAACCAATAACAATTTCCCTAACATGCTGGTTCTCAAATAGTGGTCTGCAGAATAAAATATTTGCGAGAAGCAGTGAGAAAATGGATGGGGGAGAATGGAAAGGAAGGAGGGTTGCTCTTACAAAAGGGTCTGATGAATGGAAAAACTGGAGAACAATTTGGACATGCCATTTGAGAGATGGGAAAGGCAGCACTTCCTGCAGCATAGTGTCCCCCGGCCTCTCACCAGGGCACAGCCATACCCCCAAGGTAGCATGCCCTGCAGCACAGTATCCCCTGACACTACAGGGGATAGGGAGTGTAAGAAAAACACCCTCGACATTGACCAGGAAGTTAGACAAAGTCATATATGGCTACTTTCCTCGGATACAGAGAGCTGCCACAGGCACACGAACCTGAACCTGCTAAACAAGCCCCAACTCCTACAAACCTTCTGGGAATAGCACGATAGGAGACAAAAGCGAACCAAAGAACACGATTAGTTTGTGAGACAGTGCATTTCTTAGCCCTTCTAATACCCACAGGGAGGGAGGGAGGGAGGGGAGTGTAGAGCCAACCCAATCAACCATTGAGGCTCGGGGAAAGATTTCTCCAATTCAAGCTCTGCAGCGATGTGAAATTCTAGGCTCTACCCTTATCAAAGGGGAGACAAGGCTCAGTCTCCAAATGCCTGGTCCTTCCATTTCCTTCTCACTGAAGAGACCCATCTAGCCCAGTCCCCTGCACTAAGGACTAAGTATCATCTAGACCATCCCTAACCTGTTCTTACAAATTTCCAATGATGGAGATTCCACCATCTCCCTAGGCAATTTTTCCTAATGTCCAACCTAACCCTCCCTTGCTGCAATTTAAGCCCATTGCTTCTTGTCCTTTCTTCAGTGGTTAAGTAGAACAATTTTTCTCCCTCCTCCTTGTAACAACCTTTTATATACTTGAAAACTCATGTTTCCCCTTAGTCTTCTCTTCTCCAGAAGAAACAACCCCAATTTTTTTTCAATCTTCCCTCAGAGGTTATGTTTTCTAGACCTTCCATCATTTTTGTTGCTCTTCTCTGGACTCTCTCCAATTTGTCTACATCCTTCCTGAAATGTGGCACCCAGAACTAGACACAATACTCCAGTTGAGGCCTAATCAGCGTGGAGTAGAGCGGAAGAATGACTTCTTGTGTCTTGCTTACAACACTCCTGCTAATACATCCCAGAATGTTTGTTTTTTTTGCAACAGCGTTACACTGTTGACTCATATTTAGCTTGTAATCCACTGACTCCCAGATCCCTTTCTGCAGGACTCCTTCCTAGGCAGTCATTTCCCATTGTACTGATTGTTCCTTCTTAAGTGCAGTAGTTTGCATTTGTCTTTATTGAATTTCATCCCATTTACTTCAGGCCCTTTCTCCAGTTTGTCCAGATCATTTCGAATTTTAATCCTATCCTCCAAAGCACTTGCAACCCCTCCCAGCTCAGTATCATCTGCAAACTTTATAAGTGCACTCTCTATGCCATTACCTAAATCATTGATGAAGATACTGAACAGAACTGGCCCAAGAACTGATCCCTGCGGGACCCCACTCATTATGCCCTTCTAGATTGATTGTGAACCACCGATAACTACTCTCTGGGAACAGCTTTCCAACCAGTTATGCATGCACCTTAGAGTAGCTGTAATTTCAGCTCACTTACTTCAGGGGAACATTTAGTTCCAAGTCAATGACTCAAAGAAAGTCTCTAGAGTGGAGCTTGGCCCTGCTCAAGAGGAATCAGCTTCCCTTCCCTTCCCAGAGCAGGGTGAGGAAAGGAGAGCAGCAGATGCAAACTCTCCCACTTGGACCCTCTCCTGTCACCCTTACTCACACTCAGGCTGGGTCTACACTACCCACCTGAATCGACAGGTAGAAATCGACCTCTCGGGGATCGATTTATCGCGTCCCAACGGGACGCAACAATCGATCCCCGAATCGACGCTCTTACTCCACCAGCGGAGGTGGGAGTAAGCGCCGTCGACGGGAAGCTGCGGAGGTCGATTTTGCCGCCGTCCCTACAGCAGTGTAAGTTGGCTGTGATACGTCGAATTCAGCTACGCTATTCGCGTAGCTGAATTTGCGTATCTTAAATCGACCCCCCCCATAGTGTAGATGTAGCCTCAGTAACACCTTATTACTCCATGAGCTATGCCACCGAAATCACACTCCCGCTGGGTTCCCACTAAAATCAGTGGGGCTGGTCTTGGAACGAGGTATTATTCAGCAAGAACATGGAGCGAGAATCAGACCCTTAGCAAAAACAACCCTCCACATGCCAAAGATGAAAATAAGCCACAACATGCAAACACAGCAGAGATACCGCTGGTCAGAAGCCAGTGTCATGAGTCATTGGTGGGGAGTTAGTTAGAAGGGGTAATTTGCAGCCGCACACTGTTCATCCTAGACAGGGCTGAAGAAGAAAGGGGGAGGTTTACCCTGTGGTACTGCTGGCACACTTACATCCAAGAGCCCCCCATAGCGGAAGATGCTGAGCAGGGAATGTACGTGGCTCTCGCTGGTAAAGTATAACCGTGTCCGGACATGGCGACCCGGGGACAGGACTCCTCTCGAGTACCTAAACCAAACCAATGCAGCTTAGTTCATATGGACTCTCTCAAACATGCATGCCTAACAGAGTGAAATCATTCTGCAGAGATAAATACACCCACGTTTCAGGGTAGCAGAGGTAGAGCGAGATGCGAGGAGCAAGTGGCCTGCTACACAGCATCCTAAGGAATAGGCCTGTAGGAATGGTGTAGTCCTCTCCCCAGCCAAACACTTGCTCCCCTCTGCACATTCTGATAAAGGCAGCAACACTCCCTCTCCCCGCACCGATGCACTACTGCCTTCGTTTAACATCACTGGTTGGTCCATCTAGGTCAACGTATGGCATGGCCTTCTCAGGGCACAGAGTGTCCCCCACCAGTGCCAACATGCAGCAAGGTCCTTACAAGGGGTGCAGCTTGTTGACAGACTCATCCTCGTGGGTTCTTTGCAGGTCCAACTGGATCTTCTTGATGAGAGGAAGACAGAAGCCAATAGCAATCTCCAGCTTCTCCTCCTTATTAATCCCATATTCCTGCAGTAGTAACAGAAAGAAAAGAACATAAGAACTGCCATACTGGATCAGACCAATGGTCCATCTAGCCCAGGATCCTCTCTTCAGACAGCAGCCAATGCCAGGAGCTTCAGAGGAAATGAACAGAACAGGTAATCATCAAGCAATCCATCCCCTGTCATCCAGCCCCAGCATCTGGCAGTCAGAGACCTAGGGACATGCAGAGCATGGGGTTGCAGCCCTGACCATCTTGGTGGATAGCCACTGATGGACCTATCCTCCATGAACTTCTCTAATCTTTTTTAACCCAATTATACTTTTGGCCTTCACAGCATCCCCTGGCAACGAGTTCCACAGGTTTACTGTGCATTGTGTGACGACATACTTCCTTATGTTTATTTGAAATCTGCTGCCTATTAATTGCATTAAGTGACCCCTGCCTTCTTGTGTTATGTAAAGGGGTAAATAACACTTCCTTATTCACTTTTTCCACACCTTTCACGATTTTATAGACCTCTATAATACCCACCCTTAATTCTCTCTTTTCCAAGCTGAATAGTCCCAGTCTTTTTAATCTCTCCTTAGATGGAAGGTGTTCCATATCCTTAATCATATTTGTGGCCCCTTTCTGTACCTTTTCCATTTCCAATATATCTTCTGAGATGGGGTGACCAGAACCACACACAGTATTCCAGGTATGGGCATACTATGGCTTTATATATTGGCATTATTGATATTTTTTTGTCATACTATCCCTTTCCTAATGGTTCCTAACATTGTTAGCTTTTTTGACTGCCATTGCACATTGAGCAAATGGTTCAGAGAACCATCCACAATGACTCCAAGATCTCTTTCTTGAGTGGTAATAGCTCATTTAGACCAGGTCATTTTGTATGTATAGTTGGGATTATGTTTTCCAATGTACATTACTCCGTAATCATCAACATTGAATTTCATCTGCAATTTTCTTGCCACTCACCCAGTTTTGTGAGATCCCTCTGGAACTCTTCACAGACTGCTTTGGACTTATCTATCTTGGGTAATTTTGTATTATCTGCAAACTTTGCCACCTCACTGCTTACCCCTTTTTCAAGATCATTTATGATCATGTTGAACCGGTCCCACTACAGACCCCTGGAGGACACCACTATTTACCTCTCTCCATTCTGAAAACGGACCATTTATTCCTACCCAGTGTTTTCTGTCTTTTAACCAGTTACTGATCTATGAGAGGACCTTCCCTCTCATCCCATCATAGTTTGTTCAAGAGCCTTTGGTGAGGGACCTTGTCAAAGGCGTTCTGAAAGTCCAACTATATTAGATCTACTGGATCGCTCTTGCCCACATGCTTCTTGACTCCCTCAAAGCATTCTAATAGATTGGGGAGGCATGATTTCCCTTTACAAAAGCAGTGTTAACTCTTTTCCAACAAACAGAACTATCAGACACATACATGAACATTGGTTGAAACTATAGTAAAGAACAATGTGCCTGGTACTCAAGTTAAGCTTACCAGCCTGTAATTGCCAGGATCCATTTTTTAAAAATTGGCATCCTATTAGCTATCCTCCAGTCAGCTGGCACAGAAGTGGATTTAAGTGATAGGGTACATACCACAATTAGTAGTTCTACAATTAAATATTTGGGTTCCTTGAGAACTTTTGGGTGAATACCATCTGGTGCTGGTGACTTATTACTGTTTAATTTACCAATTTGTTCCAAATCCTCCTCTGTTGACATGTCAATCTGGAACATTTCCTCAGATTTGTAACCTAAAAAGAATGGCTCAAGAGTGGAATCTCCCTTACATCCTGTGCAGGAAGACCAATGCAAAGAAACTCATTTATATTCTCTGCAATGACCTTGTCTTCCTTGAATGCTCCTTTAGCATCTCGATCATCCAGTGGCCCCACTGATTTTTTGGAAGGCTTCCTGCTTCTGATGTACTTACATTTTTTGAGTCTTTTGCTATTGTTCTTCAAATTCTTTTTGGCCTTCCTAATTATATGTTTACTCTTGACTTCCCAGAGTTTATGCTCCCTTCTATTTTCCTCAATAGGATTCTACTTCCAATTTTTAAATGATCCTTTTTGCCTCCAACTGCTTTTTACACTCTATTGTGTAGCTATGGTGGCTTTTTTTTTTTTTAAATCCTCCTATTCTTTTTAGTTTAAGCCTCTAGTATGGTGTTTTTTAAAAGTTTCCATGCAGCTTGCAGGCATTTCACTTTTGTGCCTGTTCCTTTTAATTTATGTTTAACTAACTTCCTCATTTTTGTGTCATTCCCCTTTCTGAAGTTAAATGCTACTGTGGTGGGTTTCTTTGGTATTTCCCCATTCCCCCAACCAAGCATATTAAATTTAATTATATTATGGTCACTATTACCAAGCGGTTCAGTTACAATGACCTCTGGGACCAGACTCTATGCTCCACTTAGGACTAAACCAAGAAATACCTCCTGCCTTGGGGGTTACAGGACTAGCTGCTCCAAGAAACAGTCATTTAAAAGGTGTCAAGAAACTATCTCTGCATCCTGTCCTGAGGTGACATATACCCAGTCAAGATGGGGATAGTTGAAACCATCCATTATTATTGAGTTTTCTATGTTTATAGCCTCTCCAATCTCCCTAAACAGTTCACAATTACTGTCATCATCCTGATCAGGTGCTTGGTAGTATGTTCCTACTGCTATACTCTTATTATTCAAGGATGGAATTTCTATCCATAGAGATTATACGGTACAGTTTAGTCATAACAATTTTACTATATTTGACTACACTTTCTTTCAAATATAGTACCACTCCTCCACCAGCATGACCTATACTATCATTCCTATATATTTTGCACCCTGGTATTACAGTGTCCGACTGATTGTCATTCCACCATGTTTCTGAGATTCCATTAAATAAGGAGATTCACATCATACCAGGCACTCAAGTCCACCCATCTTAGTATTTAGACTTCTTGGATTTGCATACAAGCACTTATAACATTTGTCACTTTTTAGTTGTCTGCCTTCATGTGATGTTGAATTGGGACTCCTTCATTTGACTGTTTCTCTTCAATTTCTACCTTTACTTTATCAACTTCTAAACTCTCTTTACTAGGATAGAGAATCCCCGTTAATAGGTCCTTCCCCATGGGATATCTCTGTCTGAACTGCATGCTCCTCCGTGCCTGTCAGCTTCTCCCCAGACCTTAGTTTAAGAACTCCCATTTGGCCTTTTTAATTTTACATGCCAGCAGTCTGGGTTCCATTTTGGTTTAGACGGAGCCCATCCTTCCTGTATAGGCTCTTCCTTTCCCAACTGGTTTCCCTGTTCCTAATAAACCTGAATCCTTCCTTCCTACACCATTGTCTCATCCACGCATTGAGACCCTGCAGTTCTGCCTGTCTCTAGCCCTGTGTGTGGAACTGGAAGCATTTCAGAAAATGCTACCATTTAAGTCCTGGACTTGAATCTCCTCCCTAGCAGCCTAAATTTGGCCTACAGGACCTCTCTCCTATCCTTCCCTAGGTCACTGGTACCCACCAGACCAACAGACACTGAAACTGGCTTCTTAGGGCCAAATCGTTATACAGATAATGAAGGCTTCTTACACAATCAGATTTCTTCAAGATGAGCCTCTGAATATCAATCAAGGCTCCTCCACTGCAAGCTTCCAGAAGATACGAAAGAGCAATGTCTCCTGGAGCCACTTACCCCTTCCCTCCCGCTCCCTTCATGCAGGGCTCTGAGTGCATACAAGGGGAGGTGGTCTCAACCGCGCTCAGACACATCCTTTCATCTGGGAATTTTTAACCCACACCTCTGAAAAGGAGGTCTGATGGAAAGCAGGTGGTGCTGATCAAACAGGCTTGTCCAGAGCACAGCATCACCCTTATGAGAAGTGTTCCAACATTCCAGAGTCAAGCAGCTGACCAGAGAAAATTCAGACCTGAATGGAGATTCCCACCTCAAGGAGCTCCTGTAGCTTAGAAAGCAAGACTTCTTAGTCATCTTAAGACCCAGGATACTGAACAGAATAGTCAAGCTCCAATCATGGCTAGTGACAGCAACTAGGTAGCAATGTGACCAATATCTGAAAGATCACCAAGTCAACAGAATACGCAGAGACGTTCCTGCTCTTAGCGAAGGAAAAGAACTGGGTTATTGATGTTAGCTCTTGCTTGTCCTTGGGTCAAAGCCATGGACAAAGTGCATTATCCCTGGTGGGAAAAGATAAGCTGGTAGTTTTTGTTGGGGCGGAGGGGGGGGGCTGGCAAATAGCGCAGTTTTCGTTGCCAAATAGTTTTGACTGAACCAAAGAAGAGTGCTTTGGTAATATTAAAATGAAACCTTTCAACCCGACAAAGGTTTTTGTTTTGATTTTAGGCATTTTGACAAAAGTAAAGGACTAGATTCTCCAGATGGCCTGGGGGACTGGGAAGGGAGGAGATTTCCCTTACCACTTTGAGGTAGTTAGGGAACACTCCCCTCCTCCCCCCCAGGATGAGGTAGTCCCCAGTTCAAGTGCCCCCTCTGCCCGATATGGAGAATCATCGATAGATACGAGGCCTGAAAAGATCATTGTGATCATCTAGTCTTACCTCCCCTGTATAGCACGGGCCACAGACCTTCCCCCAATAATTCCTAGACCAGAGCTTTAGAAAAACATCCAATCTTGCTTTAAAAATGGTCAGTGATGGAGAATCCTCCACAACCCTTGGTAAATTGTTCCAATGGTTAATTACCCTCTCTGTTAAAAATTTATACCTTATTCCCAGTCTGAATTTGTCTAGCTTCAGTTTCCAGCCACTGGATCATGTTATATTTTTCTCTGCTAGACTGTTAAGTATCTACACGGGGAACAAATATTTAATAATGGGCGAATCAGACTGTATTTAAGTCATCCCTTAACCTTCTCTTTGTTAAGCTAAATAGATTGAGCTTCTTAAGTCTATCATGATAAGGCAGGTTTTCTAATCCTTTAATCATTCTCATGACTTTTCTGAAACCTCTCCAATTTATCAACATCCTTCTTAAATTGTGGGCACCAGAACTGGATGCAGTATTCCAGCAGTGGTCGCACCACTGTCAAATACACAGGTAAAATAATCGCTCTACTCCTTCTCAAGATTCCTTTGATTATGCATCCCAGGATCGCTCTCTCTTTTGGCCATAGTGTCACACAGGGCATATATTTAAAATGTATACACTTGGACTGAGGTTGAGATGGCAATAGGAGACAGACTTGTTGAAAGTCTCTGGGTAAGGATAAAAGGAGTAAAAAAAAAAAAAACAAGGGTGATGTCATGGTAGGGGTCTACTACAGACCACTTAACCAGGAAGAAGAGAAGGATGAGGTTTAAACACAAAATCATCCAAAGCACAGGACTTGGTAGTGATGGGGGACTTCAACTACTCATACATCTGTTGGGGAAAACACCACAGCAGAGTACAGATTATCCACTAAATTCTTGAATGTATTGGAGACAATTTTTTTATTTCAGAAGGTGGAGAAAGCTACTAGGTGAGAGGCTATTCTAGATTTGATTTTGACAAATAGGGAGGAACTGGTTGAGAATTTGAAAGTGGAAGGCAGCTTGGGTGAAAGTGATCATGAAATCTTCGATCTAAAAATCAAAAGAGAGTCCTACAAAAAGTGGAAACTAGGTCAAATGACAAAGGATGAACATAAACAAATAAGACAAGTATGTAGGAACAAAATTTGAAAGGACAAGGCACAAAACGAGATCAAACTAGCTAGAGACATAAAGGGTAACAAGAAAACAGTCTACAAATACATTAGAAGCAAGAGGAAGACCAAGCACAGGGTAGGACCGTTACTCAATGAAGGGGGAAAAACAATAACAGAAAATGTGGAAATGGTAGAGGTGCTTAATGACTTCTTTGTTTCGGTTTTCACCAAGAAGGTTGGTGGTGACTGGATGTCTAACATAGTGAATACCAGTGAAAATGAGGTAGGATCAGAAGAGGCTAAAATAGGGAAAGAACAAGTTAAAAATTAGACAAATTAGATGTCTTCAAATCACCAGGGAAATGCATCCTAGAATACTCAAGGAGCTGACTGAGGAGATATCTGAACCATTAGCGATTATCTATATGGTACTATATGTGAAAGAAAATGTAGAATCAAATGAAGTAAAAATCTTAAATGAATACACACATTCCATAGAATCTCTATAGATAGTAATTCAATGCTCTAATAAGAATATAACAGTAGGGATCTATTATCGACCACCTGACCAGGACAGTGATCAGGACGATGAAATGCTAAGGGAGATTATAGAGGCTATCAAAATAAAGAACTCAATAATAGTAGGGGATTTCAATTATCGCCATATTGACTGGGTACCTGTCACCTCAGGACGAAATGCAGAGACAAAATTTCTCGAAACTTTAAATGACTGCTTCTTGGAGCAGCTGGTACAGGAACCCACAAGGGGAGAGGCAATTCTCGATTTAGTCCTGAGTGGAGCGCAGGATCTGGTCCAAGAGGTAACTACAACAGGACCGCTTGGAAATAGTGACCATAATATAACAACATTTAACATTCCTTTGGTGGGAAGAACACCTCCACAGCCCAACACTGTGGCATTTAAATTTCAGAAAGGGGAACTATGCAAAAATGAGGAGGTTGGTTAAACAGAAATTAAAAGGTACAGTGACTAGAGTGAAATCCCTGCAAGCTGCATGGACACTTTTCAAAGACACCATAATTGAGGCCCAACTTAAATGTATACCCCAAATTAAAAAACAGTAAAAGAACTAAAAAAGAGCCACTGTGGCTTAACCATGTAAAAGAAGCAGTGAGAGATAAAAAGGCATCTTTTAAAAAGTGGAAGTCAAATCCTAGTGAGATAAATAGAAAGGAGTATAAACACTGCCAAATTAAGTGTAAAAATGTAATAAGAAAAGCCAAAAAGGAATTTGAAGAACAGCTAGCCAAAAACTCAAAAGGTAATAAAATGTTTAAGTATATCAGAAGCAGGAAGCCTGCTGAACAACCAATGGGGCCCCTGGACGATCGAGATACAAAAGGAGCACTTAAAGACGATAAAGTCATTGTGAAGAAACTAAATGAATTCTTTGCTTCAGTCTTCATGGCTGAGGATGTTAGGGAGATTCCCAAACCTGAACTGTCCTTTGTAGGTGACAAATCTGAGGAATTGTCACAGACTGAAGTGTCACTAGAGGAGGTTTTGGAATTAAATTGATAAACTTAACAGCAACAAGTCACCGGAACCAGGTGGCATTCACCCAAGAGTTCTGAAAGAACTCAAATGTGAAATTGCGGAACTATTAACTATGGTTTGTAACCTCTCCTTTAAATCAGCTTCTGTACCCAATGACTGGAAGATAGCTAATGTAACACCAATATTTAAAAAAGGGCTCTAGAGGTGATCGCGACAATTACAGACAGGTAAGTCTAATGTCAGTACCGGGCAAATTAGTTGAAACAATAGTAAAGAATAAAATTGTCAGACACATAGAAGAACATAAATTGTTGGCAAAAGTCTACATGGTTTCTGTAAAGGGAAGTCACGTCTTACTTATCTATTAGAGTTCTTTGAAGGGGTCAACAAACAAGGGTGATCCAGTGGACATAGTGTTCTTAGATTTCCAGAAAGCCTTTGACAAGGTTCCTCACCAAAGGTGCTTACATAAATTAAGTTGTCATGGGATACGATGGAAGATCCTTTCATGGATTGAGAACAGGTTAAAAGACAGGGAACAAAGGGTAGGAATAAATTGGAAATTTTCAGAATGGAGAGGGGTAACTAGTGGTGTTTCCCAAGGGTCAGTTCTAGGACCAATCTTATTCAACTTATTCATAAATGATCTGGAGAAAGGGGTAAACAGTGAGGTGGCAAAGTTTGCAGATGATACTAAACTACTCAAGATAGGTTAAGACCAAAGCAGACTGTGAAGAACTTCAAAAAGATCTCACAAAACTAAGTGATTGGGCAACAAAATGGCAAATGAAATTTAATGTGGATAAATGTAAAGTAAAGCACATTGGAAAAAAATAACCCCAACTATTACATACAATATGATGGGGGCTAATTTAGCTACAACTAATCAGGAAAGAGATCTTGGAGTCATCGTGGAAAGTTCTCTGAAGAAGTCCACGCACTGTACAGCAGCAGTCAAAAAAGCAAACAGGATGTTAGGAAACATTAAAAAGGGATAGAGAATAAGATGGAGAATATCTTATTGCCCTTATATAAATCCATGGTACACCCACATCTTTAATACTGTGTACAAATGTGGTTTCCTCATCTCAAAAAAGATATACTGGCATTAGAAATGGTTCAGAGAAGGCCAACTAAAATTATTAGGGGTTTGGAACAGGTCCTATATGAGTAGAGATTAAAGAGGCAAGGACTTTTCATCTTGGAAAAGAGGAGACTAAGGGGGATATGATAGAGGTATATAAAATCATGAGTGGTGTGGAGAAAGTGAATAAAGAAAGTAAATAACTTTGTTCCCATAATACAAGAACTAAGGGCCACCAAATGAAATTAATGGGCAGCAGGTTTAAAACAAATAAAAAGGAAGTTCTTCACACAGCGCACAGTTAACCCGTGGAACTCCTTGCCTGAGGAGGTTGTGAAGGGGTTTAAAAGAGGGTTTAAAAGAGAACTGGATAAATTCATAGAGGTTAAGTCCATTAATGGCTATTAGTCAGGATGGGTAAGGAATGGTGTCCCAAGCCTCTGTTTGCCAGAAGCTGGGAATGGGCGACAGGGAATGAATCCCTTGATGATTACATTTTATGTTCATTCCCTCTGGGGCACCTGGCATTGGCCACTGCTGGTAGACAGGATACTGGGCTAGATGAACCTTTTGTCTGACCCAGTATGGTCATTCTTATATTCTTATCTTTGAAAAGTCATGGAAGATGGAAGAGATTCCAGAAGACTGGAAAAGGGCAAATATAGTACCAATCTATAAAAACGGAAATAAGGACAACCCAGGGAATTACTGACCAGGAAGCTTAACTTCTGTACCTGGAAAGATAATGGAGCAAATAACTAAGTAATCAATTTGCAAACACCTAGAAGATAATAAGGTGATAAGTAACAGGCAGCATGGCTTTGTCAAGAACAAATAGTGTCAAACCAACCTTATAGCTTCTCTTGACAGGGTAAAAAGCCTTGTGGAAGGGGGGGGGGGGGAAGAAGCGGTAGATGTGGTACATCTTGACTTTAGTAAAGCTTTTGGTACGCATGACCTTCTTATAAACAAATTAGGGAAATGCAGCCTAGATGGAGCTACTATAAGGTGCATGCAAAACTGGTTGGAAAACCAATCCCAGAGAGTAGTTATCAGTGGTTCACAGTCATGCTGGAAGGGCAAAACAAGTGGGGTTCTGCAGAGATCAGTTCTGGGTCCTGTTCTGTTCAATTTCTTTATCAATGATTTAGATAATGGCATGGAGAGTACACTTATAAAGTTTGCAGACGATACCAAGCTGGGAGGGGTTGCAAGTGCTTTGGAGGACAGGATTAAAATTCAAAAAGATCGGGACAAACTGGAGAACGGGTCTGAAATAAATAGGTTGAATTTCAATAAGGAAAAATGCAAAGTACTCCATTTAGAAAGGAACAATCAGTTGCACATGTACACAATGGGAAATGACTGCCTAGGAAGAAGTACTGCAGAAAGGCACATGGGGGGTCATAGTGGACCACAAGCTAAATATGAGTCAACAGTATAACACAGTTGCAAAAAAGCGAACATCATTTTGGGATGCATTAGTAGGAGTGTTGTAAGCTAGACACAAGAAGTAATTCTTCTACTCTACTCCATGCTGATTAGGCCTCAACTGGAATATTGTGTCTAGTTCTGGGTGCCACATTTCAGGAAGGATGTAGACAAATTGGAGAGAGTCCATAGAAGAGTGACAAAAATTATTAAAGGTCTAAAAAGCATGACTTATGAGGGAAGATTGAAAAAATTGGGTTTGGTTAGTCTGGAAAAGGAGACTAAGAGGGGACATGACAACAGTTTTCAAGTATGTTAAAGGTTGTTACAAGAAGGAGGGAGAAAAATTGTTCTCCTTAACCTCTGAGGATAGGACAAGAAACAATGGCCTTAAATTGCAGCAAGGGTGGGTTAGAACGTTTTTCCTAGTGTCCAACCTAACTGTCAGGATGGTTAAGCACTGGAATAAATTGCCTAGGGAGGTTGTGGAATAAGAGCAGGTTAGACAAAACACCTGTCAGGAATAGTCTAGGTAATATTTAGTCCTGCGATGAGTGCAGGGGACTGGATCAGATGACCTCTCAAGATCCCTTCCAGTCCTATGATTCATGTTCAGTCAATTATCCACCACAATCCCCATATTTTTTTTTTTCCCAGAGTTACTGCTTCCCAAATCCAGACTGCTCGGAACAGTGACCTGTCCTTTTCGTTATTTACCACTCCCCCAACTTGTGTTATCTGCAAACTTTACTGGGGATGATTTTATGTTTTTTCCTTCCAAGTCATTTATAACAACGTTAAATAGGACAGGGCCAAGAATCGATCCCTGCAGGACCCCCATTGGAAACATTCCCATTTGAGGATAATTCACCATTTACAATTATGTTTTGAGACATATCAGCCAATTTTTAATCCATTTAATGTGTACATCTTATGTTTGAACATAAGAACGGCCAGACTGGGTCAGACCAAAGGTCCATCTAGCCCAGTATGCTGTCTGCCGACAGTGCCCAACCCCAGGTGCCCCAGAGGGAATGAACAGAACATGTAATCATCAAGGGATTCATTCCCAGCTTCTGGCAAACAGAGGCTAGGGACACCATCCCTGCCCATCCTGGCTGGTAGCCATTGATGGACCTATCCTCCATGAACTTATCTAGTGCTTTTTTGAACGCCGTTATAGACTTGGCCTTCACAATATTCTCTGGCAAGGAGTTCCACAGGTTGATTGTGCGTTGTGTGAAAAAATACTTTCTTGTGCTCGTTTTAAACCTGCTGCCTATTAATTTCATTTGGTGGCCCCTAGTTCTTGTGCTATGAGGAGTAAATAACACTTCCTTATTTACTTTCTCCACACCTGTCATGATTTTATAGACCTCAATCATATCCCCCTTTAGTCGTCTCTTTTCCAAGCTGAAAAGTCCTAGTCTTATTCATCTCTCCTCATACGGAAGCCGTTCCATACCCCTAATCATTTTTGTTGCCTTTTTCTGAACCTTTTCCAATTCCAATATATCTTTTTTGAGATGGGGCGACCACATCTGCATGCAGTATTCAAGATGTGGGTGTACTATGGATTTATATAGAGGCAATATGATATTTTCTGTCTGATTATCAAATCCCTTTCTTAATGATGCCGAACATTCTGTTTGCTTTTTTGACTGCCGCTGCACACTGAGTGAATGTTTTCAGAGAATGATCCACAATGACTCCAAGATCTCTTTCTTGAGTGGTAACAGCTAATTTAGACCCCATCATTTTATATGTTAATTTGATATTGTTTTAGTTTTTAATCAAAATGTTATGCTGTACCAAATAAAATGCCTTATAGAAGTCTGAGTATGTCAACACTATTACCTCTGTCAACCCAACATGTAATATCATCCCCCTCCCCAAAAAAGGTATCAAGTTAGTTTGACGAGATCTATTTCCAGAAGGGATCTGAACCAAACTGAAAAATCCACTCTTTGCTCAGCTCTATACGTGCTATTTACCCCAGTTGCAAAAAAGCAGATAAAAATCAAGTTAGAGACTTTGAAAAGAGCACTCGTGCTATTGAATAAAAACTCTGCTCAAAGAGTCTTTCAATAAATTATCTCCCTCTGGTAGATGAGACCCTGGTACAGGCATGAACAGCCGTGCTGAGGCTTCAGACATAGCTTGATCTTAAAATTATCATGTAATTGCACAAGTAACAAACCCGTTCACTGCAGGAAAGTTTGACAGGTTTGGTAAATATCAAGGCTTCTTCACCCCCAAACCTAAGTGTGGATGAAAGGGTCTCTAGTATTTATATAAACAGAGACAAATTATCTGCATACTCTTGAAGGTCAAGTATGGACACAGATGAAGACACCCCGACATTCATAAAAAATAGTCCCGAAAGCCAGGCATTTAATGGAACACTTGCTGCCAAAGAAAAAAGATGCAGTTTTATTGGTAGAGGTCTTCCTGGACTCCAGAGATTATGTTCAGCGAGGTAGATTAAGATATGAAAATGGCCATCTCTCAAGACTGTCTCATCATGCTTGTTGCTTGTAGTTTTGATGTTACTATTGCACAGAAAGGCAAGTCCCTCTTGAATACCTCTGGAAATAAGAGCTCTGCCTTTGAAACCGGATAGCAAATACTATGTCCTCCAGGGTGTTAATACAGTCAGACAGTCATTTGCCCCATGCCAGGTACTCGAACTGCCAACACTGTATGATAGCTGGCAAGCTTTTATTTAGCTGGCAAGCTTTTATTTGCATTAAACCAAGAAGCAAACCTCACACATCCTTAAGCTTAGTGATTTTTCTTTTAAACACCCCCTCCCTGTGATTCTTCCTATCTGGAATGCACTGTATTGAGGTTTTTATTTATATTACAAATAAAAACCTTGATGCATTGCATTCCAGATGGGAGGAATCAGGGCTCTTTTACAGAGGCTCTTGTCAATTTCTGGGCCTGACTGTCCACCAGACCCTGTGTACTCCATCAGCTCCAAGAAGGGTTTAGTAAAGCAGAGAATGGGAACCCCTAGGTGTTTCTAATATCCATACATGAAGAGAGACAGTGCTGTAAAATTCCATGGTATCTAGATATGCTTTGAAGCTCTGGATTGCTGTGTACTTCATACTGGAGCCACTCCAGAATCAGAATTGAAACATTTACTTCCTGGTTTTTAAGCAGACAAATCTGAGGTCAGTAGCTCTGAGAACACAAATGGTCTGCTCGTACTCCCTCCTCCGAGAGGTCAGAGACAAACAGCCATTAGCGCATTTATGCTGCCAGATCCAGGGGATCTCATGGCCCCTCACCAATAGCGCTAGGTCCAAATTGGATTGACAGCACATTCTTCTCCATGGATCCTTTCCTGTACAAGGGGAGAGTTCCCAGCATCTCATCTCACCCTTGTAATAGGGCTGCTGAGACAGCAGTGCATCTTCCCCGCAACCGCTTGTGGCCTGCTGTGGCACAGGATCTCCCTCCTAGCCCTAACAGTCCTGCGACAGGTCAACCTGCTCTCAGGGAGACCCTGGCAAGCAGGAGTCTCTAGTCAGAGCATAAAACAACAGGGTCTTCCACCCCTCCTGGGCTAACCTTCTGCCCCACTCACTCACAGTGCGGACCTCTGGACTTTCTCCCTGCAGGTCTGGCTTCTACCCTCAGGACTTCATCCTAGGGACCTTTCCCGAATCAGATTCTCCCCAGGCTGGAGTCTTATTCCAAGTCTATTTCCAGGCTGTCTGAGTGATGGCCTTTTTCAAGCCCTGCCACAAGAGCCTCCTTCTCTCCTGCTGCCCTCTCCCTTCAGGGTCAGTCACAGGAGGGACTCTCCCTCCAGCAACTATCCCAACCCCTGATGAGAGTCACCCAACTCTTCCCCACTTAGATCAGATAACTGACTTGAGCCACTTGATTCCCAGACATTAGGATCAGCTAGGGGAACTGCTCCATCGCAGGGGAGGCTGAGCCCAGCTCACCTTAAAAGGGCCAGCCAAGCAGTGACAGCGGCAGAAAAACTCTGAAGCCAACAGGCAGCCCCTTGTGGAGCGATTCATCAGATCCTCTGAGTCTGGAACTGAGGCTTGTTTTTCTGTGAATATGGCATAATAGTGAAACCTTTGGATCCATAAGATGCCTTAGAATCGAAAGGACTAGGTGGAGAAAAGGCTGTATCATAACCTCATGCATAGACGCCGACTTCCCCTCTGCCCTGTGGGTGCTCAACCCCTGCAGCCCCTGGCCCCACCCTCGCCCTGCCCCAATTCCACCCCCTTCTCCCCAAGCCCCCGCCCCTGCACCGCCTCGTCTCCCGAGTGTGCCACGTCCCCACTCCTCCCCCTCCCTCCCGGAAAGTCTTGAGAGCCGCCCAAAAGTTGTTAGGCAGTGAGCGGGAAGTGCTGAGAGGGAGAGGAGCAGGGACGCCATGCTCGGGGGAGGTGATGGGGATGGAGGGAGCTTGGCTGCCGGTGGGTGCGGAGCACCCACTAAATTTTCCCATGGGTGCTCCGGCCCCGCAGCATCCATGGAGTCAGTGCCTATGACCTCATATCCTCAGACATGAGCCAGGCATCAGTTTTTGAGCCTGTTAGATCCCCAGTGCTAGATTCTCAAACCCAATCCTGGGAGGCTGAATTTCAGTGGCACAGCTGAGCGCTTGGGGGTAGGCTAGGAACCAAAGAGAACCACAACGGGCCCTTCTTGGAATAAGGGAACACAGCTTCAGAACCTAAAACTGATTGATGAGGCTTCTGGTGGTAAGAGAGTCTATAAATGGATTCCATCCCATTCTTGACTTTCAAGGAAAGAGCCTGAAAGACAGGGCATTGGAAGGGGAAAACCCTCTCCTAGACAAGCAGGGCATCAAGCGTTTACATGTGAACATGACCAGACAGGAAGACCATCGTTAAGACTCGATCCCATAACAGATCCACCATCCTGAACTTCATCAGAAGCTTGCAATGTAGTTCCCAATCTCCAGTGGTGGAAGGACCTCAACAAGGATGCTCACGTCACCATTTTGGGCACATAGCCAGTAAGACGAGCAGTTCTCTAACAATCACAGTGTGTTACACCTGCAGTACCAGGCTCCACTGAACAGGACAGGTCCAGGGCCTCGGCCTAAATGGTCCCATTCTGGGCACAGAATCACTAGATAAGGGACTCTTCCTCCTCAAAGGGGTCGGATCCTCATGCTGGCTGGATCCCAGACAACTAGATCCATGCTTTGGTTTCAGAGGTGGACAATGGCCTCTGACCTTTCAGGAGCCACTTTAGGCATACAGCCAGGTCTGCTAGGTTGACCTGGACTTATCCAGGGATCTTAATAGGGAACAGAACCTTAACTTCATAGCCAGACTTAACCAACTGGGCCTGAAGAGCTTTCCCACCAACTGGGGTTGAGGCAGACTTCCCATCTCTGCAGGCCAATCCTGTACGTTGATGCTGGACTTGTACATGGCTAACCTTAGCTTAGCAGGCCTGAAAAGTCTCCCTTGACATTGAGGTTGTGAGTGAGCCTACCCTTCTGCTCGTGGTAGTCCAGAGGAAGCCCATGCCAGATGGACATTTCATCTTCTGCACTTTTGACTTAAGAAATTGGATTGGTTGGCTGATTATAGTTAAATTAACAAAATTTGCCCCTAAATGGCATAAGAAAAAACCTAACAAGATAAGCACGCAGAACACTGCTTATGATCCAAGCTCGCTACACCTTCAGTGGTTAGAAGGAACTGTAGGGTGGTTAGGGCCGCTTAGGTTCCAAGGCTAGGAAAAAGTTTCTGGCTAAGAGGGCGAGGGAGGGGCAAGCTGACACAGTGGACAATGCTCTCTAGAAGATATGGGTGGCTTGCAGAGTAGCTGCCTTGGTCCCACAAGTGAGAAAATGCAGAAGAAATAGGAACTACTCAATACAGAGAAATCCTCTTATAAACACCAACCAATGACTTTCTGGTTTTCGCTCACACAGCGGGGAAACCTGACACAGGCCTGAAGACACATCCCTTTGTGAGACTCATGCCAGACATTTCCACTATTGAGAGTGAACGCCACTCCTAGGAGAGAGGGGAAAGAGTTGAGCCAGACTGTACCTGAGGTATGATCACATCTGCCAAGGCTTTGGAGAGTTTGAAGAGTTCAGCAGTGCCCTCCAGCTTCAGGGAGCAATTGTGTTGTACATCATATTTGATGCAGTCGTAGATATCAGGGATCTTGCTGATGTCATAGCGCCCATTCTTCATGCGGAAATCCCTCTCCAGCTTGCTCCAGCGCTGCAGCATCAGCTCCAAAGTCTCGCTGTGGTACAGCTGCAGGTCTAAAGAGCAGCAAGTACAAAACTCGTATGTTTTAAAAAGGGAACAGAGGGTCTCTCTACGCTGTTTGAAAAGCTGCAGTACAGAGTCTCAGAGCTAGGGCTACAGGCTCAGGCTTGTACTAAAGAGAGTAGTGTAGACGTCCGTACTTGGGCTGGAGAAACACACCCATGACCCCAGGCTTCAGAGCCTGAGCTCCAGCCTGAGCCCAGATGTCTACACAGCTCTTTTTAGTGCCTTAGCACAAGCCTGAGGTCTATAGACCCAGGCTCGGAGACTCACTGCTGCAGGTTTTAAAGTGCAGTGTAGATGTACTAAAAGAGGTCCTGCAGCATTATAGAGTAGTCAGCCTATCTTCGATACCTGGTAATTATTCAACAATTAATTTGTATGCTCCTGAAGGATAATAGGGTTATAAGCAATAGCCAGCATGGATTTGTCAAGAATAAACTATGCCAAACCAACCTAATTTCCTTCTTTGAAAGGGTTATGACCTGGGGGTTGGGAAGGAGTAGAAAGGATACATCTTGACTTTAGTAAGGCTTTTGACACAGTCGCACATGACATTCTCATAAACTTGATGACTTCAAGGTCCCTTCCAGTCCCACACTGCTATGGTTCTATGTTCACACCCAGGCTACTCTTATTTGAGTTTCAACTGACAAGACTGCACGTGCTTCTGATAGCTGGGATTCCAGCTGGGAAAGGAAAGGAAAAATACAGAAAGACCTACAGCCTCATAGCAAATACCACAAATGGGCTTGGAAAACCCAGTCACACCAAGAAGTCTGCATTGCTACTAACAGTAATCACTCTAACACCTTGAGCACAGAGCAATCCGGCTCCTTGGTGTTACAGCTTTCCTGAACATGGTTCAAAATAGGAATGGGAGCTTCCAGATCAACAGCATGAGTGTGTTTCCTAAGCCTCTTTGCTGCAGACACGTATTTATACAGCTCAGAGCTCTTGCTTGCACAGACCAATCTAGAGGGATCTGCTCTGGACAACCCTCTTCCCAAACCCAGCCGCTCACCTGCAGATTTGGGATCTTCCAGACGTTTGCATATCTGGGAAGTGAGGTTCTCGATCAGGGCAAACACCTGGTTACAGATCTCTACTGGGTTCTGGATGAAAGTCATGGAGTTGACCAGAGAGATGCTGCCTGTAGGTGCTAACTGCAGAGTAAAGAGAACACAAAAAGGTTAGTGCCTATGCATATAGAGAGCACAGCGCATCCAGTCCAACCCCAGCAATTAAGCTTCTGGAAATGGTGTGCAACTGACAAACTAGTTTCCTGTGTAACAGTCATCCTACACATCCACCAACAGCCTATGCCTCCCCCGACCCTCCATGCCACACCTGGCCTGTTGGCAAAAGTCTCTCTCTTTGGTACAGCAGAGACCTTCCAAGAGAGGCTAGGTGGTATTCATAGGTGAGAAGCCATTTCCTTTTCTCTACTGGGTCTCTGCTTCTTCCATTTTGGGACCTCAGGTTACAAGAGAAAAAACTTTGGGGGACCCTCCCCCAGCATAGTTGTAAGGAAAGGAAGGGTGGTCATAACCTCCAGGATCTGTTCCTGGTCCCCAGGTTGAGAACCATGCTTTACTCCCAGTGCATCAGATGCTGGTGAGGGCAAGTGCTGCCAAGTGCTTCATCAGTACAGAGGAGTCTGGGTCCTGACAACGTACATGGAGTGGACTGGATCCAGGCTTGATTATTTTACTTCTCATGCTCAGCAGGCATGTCTGCTCCAGGTAGACCTGCGAGGAAGAGGCCCTATGCTTGTGTGGGAAGGAAGTCCCCTTCACCTCAGAGAGGAAGAGGCCAACAAAGGCCTACAACCAACTTGGCCTCACACTCAACACCAAGAAAACTAAACTACTCCACCAACAGGCTCTGAATCACCAGGCTCCCGCTCCCATAATTCAGATCAATAGAGACTCTGGAGACTGTTGAGCTGCTGAGGGAAAGGAAGTGCTCTCTGTAGCAGAAACTCAATACCACCTTCAATGTGCCAGTGCTGCTGTCAGACGCTTGAGAAAAACAGGTCTTTGAAGATTGTGACATCAAGAATTAAACCAAGCTTCTCGTGTACCAGGCTGTTATCCCTGCTCTCTTGTACAGTGCCAAAACTAGGGTCATGTACAGTAGACGCCTCAAGATTTTTGAATGATACCATCAATGGTGCCTCTGTAAGATCTTCTGAATCAAGTGAGATGCCCAACACACCCCTATCAGTGTTCTGTCCCAAGCCAAAACCTCCAGCATTGAAGCTATGACCATCCACCACCAACTTTGTTGGGCTGGTCACATTCTTTGAATGCCAGAAAATTGACTCCAGAAGCAGATCATGTTCTCACAGCTGAGCCATAGCCAATTGATATGGGGTGGGCAAAAATAAAGCACTGCAAAGGCACCCTCAAAGCTAACATGAAGAAGTGCAATATTGACGTAACTCCTGGGATGCCCTCAACCAACCAAAATGGAAAAGGACCTTGTGACAAGGATCCCAGTATTCTGAAATCAATGGAGACAACTGGAAACTGAGAAACAGGAAAGAAGAAAAGAACATGCCGCAGCCTGATCAACAATCCAGATCCACCCCTTCCACTGGGAAATGACTGCCCCAATTGAGACAAGATCTATGGATCTCAGATCAGTCTCATTAGCCACCTGAAGATGAACCAGTGATAACTGGCTATCATTTTATGGACGACAATCATCCTCAAACGCCGAGGGATCGCCGATGAGAGAAGAAAAGCTATCCCTTTCTCAAGTAAGTTCAGAGACTGCCACCGATAGCATTTGGGCTGCCATCAGTGCGTGCATAAGAACCTGTAGGACTAGCACCTGGGACCATGCAGGTTCTGGGCCGCTGACACTTCCATATTGCCATTGGAAACTTAGGCTGGGTTTTCACTGGAGGACCCTGTGATGCTAGGCACTGCAGGAAGTACCGCCCCAGCAGGGCCTGAGTGGCAGCCCACTGATTGGCTCATGTCAATATATAAACCAGGAAGCCGTCATGGAGAGTGGTCTGAGCAACCACACAGATCTCCTGCTTGCTTCTGTTTCAGACCTCGCCCTGTTGTGGGCCTAGACTCCAGCTTCTGACTCTGCTTTGTCCCTGACTCTATTTGCCTGCTGCCTGTAATCTGGTGCCTGATCCCGACTTCCTGGTAGCCTGACCCAGCTCTACCCCGACTCCGCTGTGTGTCTCCTGACCGCAAGTGAGTAACTGATCAGTGCACACAGGCCGCCTGTGGCCCGGCCCTGATAAGATGTGTATGCACATGTGGCACAGAAGAGAATGATGATAATCTACTTGGAGCACCCCCATAACGCAGGCAGAGAATTTCACCCCATGGTTCCTGCATCAGCCTATAAATTCTGGCTGAACCGATCTTTTAGAAAAAGACATCTGGTCTTGATTCAAAAAGAATCCAAGTTGTTCAATGGTTAATTACGCCGACTGTTAAAAATTTACACCCTTATTTCTAGTCTGAATTCCTCTAGCTTCTAGCCACTGGATCGGAATATGCCTTTGTCTGCCACATTGCAAGTAACTACCGGGGGGAAAGGCTTGTGATAGTAGAGGCAGATAGTGATCACGCCACCAAATAACCTTCTCTTGGAAAAACTAAATAGATTGATCTTATTTTAGTTTCTCATTGTTTTCTCACTGTAAGCCAGGTTTTCCAGACCTCAAATCATTCTGAACCTCTCCAATTGATCACCAACATCCTTTTTAAAGGGTTGACACCAGAACTGGACACAGTAACCAGTAATGGTCTCACTAATGCTGCATACAGAGGTAACAGCACCTCACCTACTTGATACTCTCTTATGCATCCAAGGGATTGCATGTGTTCTCTTAACCAGTGCAAGGCCCTGGAAATTAAATCCTAGTGGATACCAGCTGGACATGAGAGCCCCTTTCAGAGTCACTGCTTTCCAAAATACTCCCCATTCCCAGAAGTGTGACCCACTACATTCTTCGTTCCTACATGTGACCTTCACATTTAGCTGTACTAAAATGCATGCTGTTCAAAGAAGCCCAGCTTACCACATGATTCAGATCCCTCTGTAGAACTGACCCCACCATTATTTACCTTTCCGTCAATTTCTGTGACCCCTGCAAACTTTACCAGTAATTATTTTATACTTTCTGCTAGATCACGGGTAAAGATAGCGATTAGCGCTGAGTAAAGAACAGATCCGAGGGACGCCACTTAGAACACCCTCACAGAATGATTCCCCATTTACAATTTCTTTTTGAGATGTAGGGAGACAAATTTTGAACCCATTTAATATGGGCTACATTGGTTCTGTACAGCGTTAATCTTGTAATCATGTCACATGGGACCAAGTCAAGTGCCTTACAGAAGTCTAAGTATATTATCTCAACACTATTACCTTTGTCAACCAGACTTGTAAGCTCATTACAAAGTGATATTGGGTTAGCTATTTCCCATAAAATCATTTTGACTGGAATTAACTAATTCTTTACTGATTACATCCTGTATCAGCCTTTCCACATTTTGCCAGGCTCAATGTTAGGCTGTCTGAACTAGAACCACTAGGTTCATCCTTTTTAATAGTGGCACATTAGGTTTTTCCAGATTCAGCAAGACCTGGGATGGCTCTGTCCCAGACTGAGGTGTCATTAGAGGAGGTTTTGAAACAAATTGATAAATTAAACAATAAGTCACCAAGACCAGATGGTATTTACCTAAGCGTTCTGAAGGAACTCAAATGTGAAATTGCAGAACTACTAACTGTAGTCTGTAACCTATCATTTAAATCAGCTCATGTACCAAATGACTGCAGGATAGCTCACGTGACTCCAGTTCTTAAAAAGGGTTCCAGAGGTGATCCAGGCAATTATAGGCTGGTAAGCCTGACTTCAGTACCAGACTAACTGGTTGAAACTATAGTAAAGAACAGAATTGTCAGACACATAGATGAACAATTTGTTGGGGAAGAGTCAACATGGTTTTTGTAAAGGGAAATCATACCTCACGAATCTACTAGAATTCTTTGAGAGGGGTCAACAAGCATGTGAACAAGGGGGAATCCAGTGGATATAGTGTACTTAGATTTTCAGAAAGCCTTTGACAAGGTTTCTCACCAAAGGCTCTTAAGCAAAATAAGCTGTCATGGGATAAGAGGGAAGGTCCTCACGTAGATCAGTAACTGGTTAAAGATAGGAAACAAAGGGCAGGAATACACAGTCAGTTTTCAGAATGGAGAGGTAAATAGTGGTGTCCCCCAGGGGTCTGTACTGGGAACAGTACTAGTCAACATATTCATAAATAATCTGGAAAATGGGGTAAACAGTGAGGTGGCAAAATTTGCAGATGATACAAAACTACTCAAGATACACCTCTACCCCAATACAATGTGACCCGATATAACATGAATTCGGATACAACGCGTTAAAGCAGTGCTGGCGGGGGGGGTGGGGCTGCGCACTCCGGCGGATCAAAGCAAGTTCGATACAATGCGGTTTCATCTATAACGTGGTAAGATTTTTTGGCTCCCGAGGACAGCGTTATATCAGGGTAGAGGTGTAGTTAAGTCCAAAGCAGATTGTGAAGAATTACAAAGGGATCTCACAAACCTGGGTGAGTGGGCAACAAAATGGCAGATGAAATTCAATATTGATAAATGCAAAGTAATGCACATTGGAAAACATAATCCCAACTATACATATAAAATGATGGGGTCTAAATTAGCTGTTACCACTCAAGAGAGATCTTGGAGTCACTGTGGATAGTTCTCTGAAACCATCCACTCAATGTGCAGCAGAAGTCAAAAAAAGCTATCAGAATGTTGGGAATGATTCAGAAAGGGATAGATAATAAGACAGAAAAATATCATATTGCCTCTATATAAATCCATGGTACGCCCACATCTTGAATACTGCATGCAGATGTGGTCACCTCCATCTCAAAAAAGATATACTGGAGTTGGAAAAGGTTCAGAAAAGAGCAACAAAAATGATTAGGGGTATGGAAGGCTTCTGTATGAGGAGAGATTAATAAGACTGGGACTTTTCAGCTTGGAAAAGAGACAACTAAGGGGGGATATGATAGAGGTCTATAAAATCATGACTGGTGTAAACAAGGAAGTGTTATTTACTCCTTCTCATAACACAAGAACTAGGGGTCACCAAATGAAATTAACAGGCAGCAGGTTTAAAACAAACAAAAGGAAGTATTTCTTCATACAACACATAGTTAAACTGTGGAACTCTTTGCCAGATGATGTTGTGAAGGCCAAGATTATAACAGGGTTCAAAAAAAGAACTAGATTTTAAATTCATGGAAGATAGGTCCATCAATGGCTATTACCCAGGATAGCCAGGAATGGTGTCCCTGGCCTCAGTTTGCCAGAAGCTGGAAATGGGTGACAGGGGATGGATCACTAGATGATTACCTGTTCTGTTCATTCCCTCTGGGGTACCTGGCATTGGCCACGGTTGGAAGACAGGATACTGGGCTAGATCGATCTCTGGTCTGACCCAGTATGGCCGTTCTTATGTTACCTTTTCGTAATCCCCCTCGCAGAACTTGGCATCCTTCTGCATGATTTCGTGCAGCCGTGCCTTCACTCTGTGCTGGCAGCTGCTGAGGGAGTCGCTATCGCTGTCCAACAGTCCATTCATATTGGCACTTTTTACCATTTGCACCAAGATGGGGGTTAGCTCTCCCTCCAGAGCCAGGAGACCCTAGAGCAGAACAGGAGAGGATTTCAGCTCAGTGAAACATAAGCCAGCACACTTTCTAGCAAATTTAATGACTAGTTTCTCCTTCAAGTCACCAAATGAAATCCTAGCTGCTGAGGATGGTTTTAACTATGGCAGTCTTTAGGAAAGTGCCAAAGATTCTGTCAGTGCAACTAGAACTGTTGTAGGTTTTGACTGGAGCAGTCCTTGGCTGCCTAATGCACCCTCGAGTCACTTCTAAAGGGGTGAAACCATTTATATAATGAAAGCTCCTTGCAAATCAGATTTCAGAAGACACTCTGATTTCCCATTAGTCTGAATGGTACCCACAGACACTCCCAACCTGATCCCTACCCCACACGGTCATTTGGGACATTTCACTGCCCATTTACAACCAAGTGGTACCAGAGAGACACAACTTAAACCAGGGTTGGCCAAATTTACTGATCCTCCGAGCCTCATATGACAATCTTCAGAAGTTCGAGAGATGGGTCACACCCGCCGGGGCTTGGGGCTTTAGCAGGAGCAGGGCTGAAGCCTTGAACTCTGGCAGACTTGCTCTGTGTGGCTGAAGACCTGAGACCAGAAGCCCCTAACCCTACCACCGGGAAGAACCCACAAGCTCCCGCCCAATCTGGTAACAGAGAATGGAGGGAGGGGCTCCGTGAGTCACATTTTAACTGTAAAAAAGCCACATGCAGCTCGTGAGCCGCCGTTTGGCCACCCCTGCATTAAACTAAGCAGTCCTCTGAGAAACAACCTTCTAAGCAACAAACACCTAGAAGCATACAAATGGCTCCGGCATCATGCACACCCAGGATCTGACTGATTCGTTACCAGGTTTCAACTACTGCTCCAGTGCTGTCAAATGCAGCAGAAATATGAGGGTCATATTGCACTGCCAGTGCTGCTCCATGCAAATGTACAGTCTCTGAAATGTGGACAGTCTCAGACATCCCCATTAGGACAGCAAAGGGGTTACCCACAGGAGAACTCACGCTGCGTATCATCTGGGCCTGCTTTAAAAGGAAAATAATTATTGAGACCTATCTAGTGGAGTTTTGTAGCAACTCCAGATGGTGTAGATCAGAGGTGGGCAAACTACGGCCTGCGGGCTACATCCGTCCTGCGGGACCGTCCTGCTCGGCCCTTGAGCTCCCGGCTCGGGAGGCTAGTCCCAGGCCCCCCCCCGGTGTCCCCCCTGCCACACAGCCACGCCGCCACGTGGGCAGCACTCTGGGCGGCGGAGCGGTGCACTCCTGTCGAGCAGAGTGGTAGTGTGTCTAGCTCCTGCCGGGCACCGCAGCTGCCAGACATGCTGCTCTGAGCGGCATGGTAAGGGGGCTGGGCGGGTCCCGGGGGGCAGTCAGGGGACAGGGAGTGGGGGCAGTTTGATGGGGCGGAGGTTCTGCGGGGGTGGGAGGGGGTTGTGAATCAGGGGGTTTGGATAGGGGGTGGGGTCCCGGGGGGCAGTTGGGGCAGGGGGTCCCACGAGGGGGCAGTTAGGGACAAGGAATGGGGGGGGTTCGATGGGTCGGGGGTTCTGAGGGGGGCAGTCAGGGAGTGGATGGGGGTGGGGGGCAGGCTATTTGGGGAGGCACAGCCTTCTCTACCTGGGCCTCCATAGATTCATAGATTATAGGACTGGAAGGGACCTCGAGAGGTCATCGAGTCCAGTCCCCTGCCCGCATGGCAGGACCAAATACTGTCTAGACCATCCCTGATAGACATTTATCTAACCTACTCTTAAATATCTCCAGAGACGGAGATTCCACAACCTCCCTAGGCAATTTGTTCCAGTGTTTAACCACCCTGACAGTTAGGAACTTTTTCCTAATGTCCAACCTAGACCTCCCTTGCTGCAGTTTAAACCCATTATTTCTGGTTCTATCCTTAGAGGTTAAGGTGAACAAGTTCTCTCCCTCCTCCTTATGACACCCTTTTAGATACCTGAAAACTGCTATCATGTCCCCTCTCAGTCTTCTCTTTTCCAAACTAAACAAACCCAGTTCTTTCAGCCTTCCTTCATAGGTCATGTTCTCAAAACCTTTAATCATTCTTGTTGCTCTTCTTTGGACCCTTTCCAATTTCTCCACATCTTTTTTAAAATGCGGCGCCCAGAACTGGACACAATACTCCAGCTGAGGCCTAACCAGAGCAGAGTAGAGCGGAAGAATGACTTCTCGTGTCTTGCTCACAACACACCTGTTAATGCATCCCAGAATATCCATGCAATTTTGCAACCCCAATGTAGCCCTCAGGCCAAAAAGTTTGCCCACCCCTAGTGTAGATCCTTTGCTGCTGGCCATCAGCTCTACAGCCAAGAACCATCTCTGGGTTATCCGGGCTGCTGTGCACGGAGCAGATGCCATAAGAGAGGAGTCACCTTTGCAAAAGCTGCTGCCGTCATCTGAACCCTGCCCTCATCTGAAGCATAGATCTTGAGGTCATGACGGTAGGTGCTGTGCAGTCTGAGCAGGCCACACCCTGGGAAGCCAGCATAGTCACCTGGAACAGAGAGCAGAGACTCAACACAACTTTCAAACACCAACAGCAGTCAGCTGCTAGGATCTGTCAGAGTTAAATGCACCTCCAAAATTCTACTCCTGTAGGGAACAGATACCTTCCTGAGATAGTTACAGTTCTCTGCAAAGTTCAGTCACACCGACAGTCTTTGGGTTTGCACAGAAAGCAGCTGTGGTGGGGAAAGCCCTGGCTAATACCTGACACAGGCTGAAAAAAACAGGCTAAGAGTTCTACTGATCCACTGCAGGATGGGACCAATCCACGTAGTCCTAGCTTGAGGGCACTGGGCCAGGGAGCAGAGAAATCATCATAGCCAGGAAGGGTTGGTGTCAACAAGTTACTGTTATTAGAGTGGGTCCTTGTAGTGAGGCGCAGGGGCCTCCCTCTGAGCCAGATTGGGAGGAATGACCGCAAACCCACTACAGCCCTTAATTACCTGATGGGAACAAACCCCCAAGTCAGTGATTAGGGGCTAAAGAAGACACCTGGATACTCAGAGCCATTCCTATTGACAGCCCATTACTAGCCCCTGAAAGACAAACTGCAGGGTCAGCTTACCCAGTGTCATCAGGGGAGCAGCCCTGTCTCTACCAGAGCCTCAGAGGGAGGGGGACAAATCACACACTGTATAATTAGAATTGCAAATAAAATCTCCTCTTCTGGGGTCTGGTTTATTAACAGACTAAATGAACTTCTATTTGCATTGCAAACCCCTTTCTGTCCATGCCTGTCCTGTCTTCCACAGCCCTCTTCCTAGGGACTGTGACTAGTCATTACTAAGGCTGCGAGTCTGTCATGGAGGTCACGGATTCCGTGGATTTCCATGACTTCTGCAGCGGCTGGTGCTAGCTCGTGACTCTGCAAGCTGGGCAGCCCCTGGGCCGGCAGCAGCAGTTTGGGTGCGTGGGAGGGGGCTCAGGGCTAGGGGCAGCGGATTGGGGAGTGCAGGGGGGCGCTTACCTTGAGGTGGGGGGGGCCCCCAGCTCCCACTGGCATGGCTCCCCTACAGCTCCTAGGCAGCAGAGGGGTCTCCATACCACATACTGCCCGCAGGCCCCGTCCCATAGCTCCCATTGGCTGCAGTTCCCAGCCAATGGGAGCTGCAACAGCCAGTGCTTGTGGCAGGAGCAGCGGAGCCCTTGCCCTGGCCCCTGCCTCTGCTGCCTAGGAGCTGCAGGGATGTGGAGCTGGGTAGGAAGCCCCTGTCAGCCCTGCCAACTCCAAGTTCTCCATGCCTGCTGGATTTTAAAACACTTATCACTAGTAGATGTTGTTTAACATCCTCCTCTGTTACAAATGGACTGGAAAGTAGTCAGTCATCCTCATGTGACAACCACATCATCCTTCTTCTTTCCAAACACAGAACAGAAATAGTTATTGAATTAAAGCAGTGGAGGAGCCCAGAGCCACATATGCTACTAGAGCCTAATCAAGAGAAAGTATTCAGATCCATGCATGCGTCCAGTCACCAGTGGTGATTAGCAGGCCACGTGTGGCCTCTGTGCACAGTCAGAGACCACAACTGATGAGCAGCACAAGAGGGAAAGCTCACCTTGGCCTCCAGGGTACATACAGCGAAAGGCCCGACCAAGCTCTTCTGCCTGGACCCTTCCTGCTGGGGTCAGCTCTCCACCCCATTTCAGCACCAGTAGCAGAGATGGGGAGGGCTCCTTACGGGCATCTAAACAGATAAACAGGTAGTCACCATACTATAAAATAGGGGCACCGGCTCCAGAGACCAAGGGGCCTACAGGGCAATGGCAGAGGAGTCTCAGCATGGGCATGATTTCAGTGGGCGCTGGATCAACGAGAGCCTGTCTAATAGACTTCAGTAAGTGCATGATTAGGGGGCTCTGGATTTTGGGGACACAGGGGTCAATTTTCCAGCCTTAATGACAGAAGTTCAAGACAGAGCATGTGAATTCCAATCCACCCTAAGGGATGGGGGTATGTGTTCCCAGCCTTTTGATGGCATAAAGCAGTCAGGTGTTCGCTCCAGTAGGTCTTGCCATAGTGGCAGAGAAGGCATGCATTTGTCCTTCTGACCAGCACTCTGCTCTGTCCTCACCACCCCAAAGGTGCAGTCCAAGCTGGGGTGACAGAGCAGCATACAAGTACTGAGTCCCAGGGATTAGAACCAGTATGAGAGGGAGCATGTGGGGGTTTTTTAACCTTCATCTTCACTGGAAGCTTTTGGGTGTCCACGAGGCAGGTAGGTTAGCTGCACCTTGCGGTTAATGCCAGAGAAGTGTCCGTACCTGTCACAAAGGGAGAGAAATCAATACCCTGGCCCCACAGTCCCCAGGCAGCAAAAGGCAAAGCCACTCAAGCTCCCTGCAATGCCCTTCTTACTGTCCTTGGATGGGCTCGTTTTCTGGCAGCACCACTAAGTGGCCAAGTTCTGCGCTGGTGCTCTACATCTGTGACCCAGCATACGAAGCTGGCAGGTTTGCCTGCTGCCTCATTTAACAAAACGGTCTGAAAACAGACGACTTTCTTGGACTCCGAAATTAGTGTCCAGAGGGCATCAAACACTCTTAATTTCTATCTATACCTTTGACAGATGAACACAGGGTCCCATAGTGCTGCCTCCTAGGCCCAAACAAGGGGAGATCTGGTCTACTTATTAGATTTAGGCTTCTGTATGTTGGAGATGCCATGAGACCACCATGTCACCTGTTATGTGGGCCCCATAGGCTATTCTGCAAGGCAAACGCAAGGCCAAATCCAGATATACTAGATTCACCAGGGCCGCATCAAGGTTTCAGTTTTCCTTTTGTTGCACTCTTGGTGCTAGAACAACCTCCCTGAGCAAAGCTACCTCCATTCCATTTGCAGATCTCGAGACAGAGGACATTATATGCACAAGTGCTGTGCATCAAGGGGATTATTTTTCCTTTTTTCCAGCAGTGGAAGTTCCCCATTGTCACAAGAGCATTGCTAGGTCAGGGCGCTGGGCCTTTTTACACCAAAACCAGAAGACGTCAAGCTTACAGTGCCCAAAAAATAAGAACTGGTGCTTGTGGTGCCAGTTTCGGAGCAAGCCCTGCTGGTGTCATCCTCCAGGTACTGCTGCCTACAAGAAGGTGACTGCAGCCTCTGCCACCCCTAGGGGACTGGCCAGGCATGACATGAGCAGCACACAGTGCTTCAATAATGGGTCTCCCTTCTGTAGCTGCACTATTATCCTCCAGGAAGTAGGCAGCCCTAACATGAGCCTCCACCCCACCCAACTCGCTCTTACTCACATCTCCAGGACAGTTTTTAGCTGCTCCAATTTGGACTTCCTCTCCTCTATCTCACAGTCATTGTGAGTTCCCAACTCCACCACTAGCAGGCGCGCAATATCCAGCACCTCCTGTCAGGGATAACAAGCACCATCCATCATGTACCCAGAGAGCTTGCACCCCCCTCCCCTTACAGTGCCCCAAGGCTAATGGACACCCAGGCCCCAGTCACCCACTCTCCTCCCAGTGAGCCAGGGAGGATGGGCACTCAGATAGCATGCACCTAGCTCCATGGCTGCTCACATCATTGAAACCTTTTCCCACATTCATCTGCAGGGACATTTTTGATCTCCAAGACACAGCTTTAGCTGGGATAAGTTAGGGCCAGTTCTAGTTCCTTCCACTTTCAGGTTGCAGCTCTGTCCTGCTCAGGAGCAAACACAAGCCTTCAATTCCTCCAGTTCTCGAAGTCTGAGGCGCTCTCTCACCGAGACAGTGCCATGATGGGAGAGCAGCAGGACTGACATTATTATGGTTCTACAGCAGTTCGTCTTTCCTCAGGCTCTTGCCCATGAACAGTCCCTGCTGGAAGCTAGTGACATGATCTGCTGTGTGTGTGATAGGGAGTGCGCTCAGGTACCAGCCCCACAAAAAGCTCTCTCGGATCCAGATCACCCAGGTCTTCTGTACAGTGACCCCAGGGAGGTCTCCCCTCACCTGCAGCTGCTCTGGTTTCTTCAGCTTCAGCTTCCCTGTCTTGTAGCCATCATATTTCTCAAATAATTCAAAGAACCTAAACAGACAAACAGACCTAGTCAGATTTTCAGCTCTTCTCATGCCAAGAGGATGGTCATCCCTACACACCCAGCTATGCCTCTTCAGCGAGAGCTGGCATGTCCACAGGCTCATCCCTGCCCGCCCCCCCCAGAATTCCCAGGAAAACAGGTGCTTTCAGCCTGAACTAGGAGAAGGAAAGATAGCCAATGGTTTCTCTCCTTCCCTTTGCAAGTGCCCAGCAGGAAGTCCAAGATCTTGTACTTCGAACAAGCCTTCATCACAAGCTGCCCTCTCCCACTGCTTGCATGGAAAATGCAGGAGCTTCCTGGGGCAGGCTAGATTGACTGAGTGAAAGGGATTAGTGGTGAATGGAGCCAGAGAAAGCACTACTTCCCACACAGTGGGCTCTCATGCTTGGTCCATGGCCTCAGCAGCTAAGCTCTCTACCTATCATTTCTCTTGACTGCAAGAGTCCATACCCCTTCTGCTGCACCCATTACCTAGAGTGTTTAACCTCCATCTTCATCTTCTGCTTGGGGGTGCGGTCTCCATGTCGTATCACCGCAATAACACAGCGCAGCTCCATCCTAGAGTGGAAGAAACCAAAAAGTATACGCCCTGTCAGGAGACAGCACCCTTCCCATATACTCCTCCCTCTCCCATTCCAACACCAACACAAGGAGACAGACCCCCTTCTTGCAGAAACCCCTTTCGCCCCCATGCTCTCAGAAGTCTGCTTCAGTATTAGGCCTTGGCTACACTTACCCGGTAGTTCGACGGCTGGAAATCGAACTTCTGGGTTCAACTTATCGCGTCTAGTCTGGACGTGATAAGTCGAACCCGGAAGTGCTCGCCGTCGACTGCGGTACTCCAGCTCGCCGAGAGGAGTACCGCGGAGTCGACGGCGAGCACTTCCGGGTTCAACTTATCACGTCCAGACTAGACGCGATAAGTCGAACCCAGAAGTTCGATTTCCAGCCGTCGAACTACCGGGTAAGTGTAGCCAAGGCCTCTCTCTCTTCATAGCAGTTTTGTCAGGCTCCTGTTCATTACCACCCCTCTCTGCACCCCATCTATTTCTGGTACAACCTTTTTACGACGGGGTGACCAGAACTGACCACAGTATTCTAAATGAGGACATCCCACAGATTATATAATGGCATCATGATACTTTCACCATCCCATTTCTTCAGTATCCTACCAGTTTTGTTTTGATTGCAACTGCACACTGAGCAGGGGGCTCATTCAGCTGTCACCATGACACCCACGTCCCTTCCCTGAGTTGATATCGTTCCTTTAGAACCCTCAAAGGCATATGAGCGGTTCATATTATTCCTCCAATGTGCATTAGTTTGCATTTCTCAACACTCAATTTTATCCTTCGTTGTGCTGCCCTCCCCTAGCTTGGTTAGGTCTCTCTAGTGCCTTACAGTCTCTGTGTTCTGGACAGACCCAAATGCTTGGAGGGGAAGCCCAGTACTATGGGGGAGTATGGCAATCCTTGGCTACCCATGGGGGCACCCTTTGCTGGGGCTAACAGATACTCACATGGTGCCTGAAGTTGTGGGGACAATGGGAATATCCTCTGCCTCTGTTGGGATGGACCAGGGAATCTGGAACTGGGGAGCCAACTCCCGCATGATTATATTCCTGGAATAGACCAGAACACAGGAATCCCATTCCCTTAGCAATCTGCACCCAGTGACAAGCTCCCCTAGAATCCCCCTCCACCACAGCCTTGCTCAAAACCCATTATGCCACAGATGGTGCTTCCTTTAGTCCTGCATACACTCTCAAGTCAGATTTGTCATGTCACAGACCCAGCAGAAGAGCTCCAGAGTGCGGCGTTGGCACCCTTTGCATCAGGCCAACCAATCACTTTCCAAGCATCTCCAGTACAGTAGCTGGGTACAGTAGGTTGTAAGAAGGCCAACTCGACTACATCTGAAGATACTAATATTGGCTGGCAAATCTGCATCTGAGAGAAATTAACCCCTTACATCCTGGAGCTTCCCCATCTTAAGCACTTACAAGTTTCAAATACAAAGCAAGTGTTCCCTGCTGAGCAGTTCGCTGAGCTCTCCAGCATAAGGCACGTAGGGTTATACCACATACTTGGAGGAACAAACACCCACACACACACCCACACACCGGCTTTAGCTCTTTACATACCCAAGAATTTTGGCGCAGTCATCATAATACTTCATGGAATTCTTCACAAAGCTGAACCCATTCACATCACAGACAAAGGAATGGCCATTCGCCCGCAGAAGGTCAAACCCACACACTGTCTGCTGCATGAGGAGGAAACAAAGGGCAAGGGATTCAGACAAACCTCCCCAAGAGCTCAGGGTACGGGGCAGGCAGCACAGACCCAGCCCAGCAGCCATGGAAGAGGACTATGCAGCACAGGCCCAGCCAATACACTGCACAACTTGGCTCCTCAGAGGCCTTCCAAGCTCTGCTTTTTCTGGCAGGAAAGCTAGGACTCTCTGGCTTCAGCACCCCCATACCATCAATACATACACTTCATGGATTCTGGGAGAGAGAAAAGACAGAGGAGTTACTTACCAGTAACTGGCCCTTTCAGGTAAGCCTGTGTATAGTCACATCTGTGGGATAAAGGGTCTGCACCATGAGGAAGTGAACTAGGACAGCAGAACTGTCACAACAAGCATAATCTCTGGGTGCCATTCAAGAGTGTATGAGAAGTAACAACAAGGAGTCTGGTGGCACCTTAAAGACTAAGGGATTTATTTGGGCATAAGCTTTCGTGGGTAAAAACCTCACTTCTTCAGATGCATAGAGTGAAAGTTACAGATGCAGGCATTATATACTGATACATGGAGAGCAGGGAGTTACTTCGCAAGTGGAGAACCAGTGTTGACAGAGCCAATTCAATCAAGGTGGATGTAGTCCACTCCCAATAATAGATGAGGAGGTGTCAATTCCAGGAGAGGAAAAGCTGCTTCTGTAATGAGCCAGCCACTCCCAGTCCCCATTCAAGCCCAGATTAATGGTGTTAAATTTGCAAATGAATTTTAGTTCTGCTGTTTCTCTTTGAAGTCTGTTTCTGAAGTTTTTTTGTTCAATGATAGTGACTTTTAAATCTGTAATAGAATGATGTGACGAACTGGGCCTGTTCTCACTGTGGTCTGTGAATGCTGACAGGGGAGTGTGCTGGGATAGTCTGCATTGCAGGATGGGATCTGCCCGGGGCGCATTCCTGAGTGTGTAACATGAGAACCCAGGAAGGGTTTGAAGGCCAGGTGACTCCTGAGCCCGGGAAACTGGACAAAAGCTGTGGGAGGGGTCGCTGAAGGCAGGGTGCTGGAAGCAGGCTGGGGAGATGGCTGGGAGGCAGAGATGGCTCTGACCCCCCCCAAGGGGGGCTGGGCTGGGATGGCCGGGGACCCCAAGATGGACCTAACTGAGGGGGTCCCTGTTGTC
>NC_048307.1:85216420-85237204 GCF_013100865.1 Trachemys scripta elegans | reverse complement strand
ACATACATAAGCCAAAAGCAACAGAGGGTCCTGTGGCTTATGTATGTGGCTTTTCCCCTCAGCTGAGGTTTGAGAGCAAGAGTGTAGTCACTTCTCATATGCCAGTAATGCCCCTCTGCCATGTACATTGGCCAAACCGGACAGTCCCTCTGCAAAAGAATAAATGGACACAAATCGGACATCAGGAATGGTAACATACATAAGCCAAAAGCAACAGAGGGTCCTGTGGCACCTTTGAGACTAACAGAAGTACTGGGAGCATAAGCTTTCGTGGGTAAGAACCCCACTTCTTCAGATGCAAGCCTTGCATCTGAAGAAGTGGGGTTCTTACCCACGAAAGCTTATGCTCCCAGTACTTCTGTTAGTCTCAAAGGTGCCACAGGACCCTCTGTTGCTTTTGGCTTATGTATGTTACCATTCCTGATGTCCGATTTGTGTCCATTTATTCTTTTGCAGAGGGACTGTCCGGTTTGGCCAATGTACATGGCAGAGGGGCATTACTGGCATATGAGAAGTGACTACACTCTTGCTCTCAAACCTCAGCTGAGGGGAAAAGCCACATACAGAGCTCTGAGAAGCAGCATTACAAAGTCCTATGATGAAGACAGCACAAAGGCTACTATGCAAGCTGTCTTAAGTCTCATGTACATCTCCAAAATGTATATGAATGTTTGCTAGGTCATAACAATAGCAATACACTGTCCAAATGAATTGGGCTGCCTCTGAGCGGTAACAGACCGACTCCTGGTCTCACCTGCATATAGCTCAGAAGTGGGGAACTTGTGGATAGGTTTGGTTCCATACAGACAGTGTCCCATATGTTTTGCAATTCCACAGCCATGGCATTTGTGTGGAACTGTTTTCCACAAGCTTTTCTCCTCAACCACAAGGACTAGAAAAAGGAGGCTACTTACCGGTAACTGGGGGTTCTTCGAGATGTGTGGTCCCTGTCTGAATTCCAAATGGGAATGCGCACTCATGCCATGCGCTGCAGCCAGAACCATTTTGTATTGCAACAATGTCCGTTGACCTGCACATGCATCGTGCATTGTCCGCGTGCTTGCATCCAAGGCTATAAGAGGCCATGCGGGTCGATGCTGCTCCAGTATCCCTTACCACCAACAATGTAGTCCATAGCAGAGGGGATGGAGGGCAGGTATTAGCATCCAAATAGGGACCACACACCTCAAAGCACCTCCAGTTACAGGTAAGTAACCTCCTCCTCTTTGAACAATGGTTCTATATGGTTTCCAAATGTGGGTGATTAGCGAGCTGTGCACAGCATGGAGGTGGGTGCGAGGACCTGCGAGAAGTCATAGGGTATGTCTACACTAAAAACTTAAGTTGACCTATATTAGGTCAATTTACAGCCAGTGCAGTAATTACTGTGGTGGCTGATGTCCACACTACCCTCCTTGGGTCAGTGGTACACATCCTCACCAGGAGCACTTCCACCAACCTAAGACGGGTAGTGCAGTGTGAGGAGCTGAGAGACCAGCTTCAGCTCCCTGCAGGGAGCCCAGCTGCCCCACATGCTCCTGGGCTCCCGATGGGCTGCTCCCTCCCCTCGCCTCCCCGTTCCCCACCAGGAATGGGGGAAGCCACCTGGGCTTCTTGCCCCTGAGGAGTGGGGTCCAGCTGCCCTGGCTTCTCGCCCCACTCTTCTCCCCTGCCTGTTCCCTGCCCGGAGCTGGGAAGCCTTGTCAATTTCACAGCTCCAGCATGGAGCCAGAAGTTGACAAGACAGCCAATGTTCAGGGGGAAGAGGGGGGAGCCCTCCTCACTAGGAGCAGGTCCAGCCCAGGCCCCCTCTTTCAGCTTAGAGTGGAGTCCAGCCACCTGGACTTCTCCCCCTGCACTCCCCACTGGGAGCAGGGTCCAGCAGCCCGGGCTTCTCAGCCCTGCTCTGAGCAGGGGCTAGCTGCCCAGCTCCCCAGGGGAGCAGAGAACAGCTGGGCTTTAGTTGCCTGCTCCACTGGAGCCATGAAATTGACAGCCAATGTAAGTAACAGTGTCTACAGAGACACTGCATCACCCTAACTACACCAACATAAGCCCTACACCTCTCACGGAGATGGAGTTATGTAATAGGGCACATACATCCGCAGGACAAAGTCTGTAGTCTAGACGCTGATATAATTAGGTCGACTTAAGCTGCCTTACGTCGACCTAACTGTGTAGTGTAGATCAGGCCATTGTCTATAAAAGTGTGGCCGGCGGCCACAGCCACATCCACAGCCGCTCTGGGGCAATGGCATAGTGAGCGGTACAGGTGTGGATGGGGCACCATGTGGCTACCCGGCAAATGTCCTGCCATGGCACATCCGCAAGGAAGGTGGACATGGCAGCGTGTGCCTGCATGGAGTGAGCCATGACTCCAGGGGGCAGGGGTACACGAGAGACAGGAGCATTCAGAAATGCAACAGGCAATCCATTTAGAGATGCGCTGGGAGGAGAGGGCCTGGCCCTTGCAATGTTTGGCAGTGACGACTAGGAAGGCACAGGTGCATTGGAAATAAAAGGCTAGTGCCTGGCAGATGTCAAGCGACTGTAATGTTCTGGTCCTGTGGAGGGCATGAGGATTGGGGTATAAGATGGGAAGGTGGATGCTTTGGTTGAGGTGGAATGCGGAGGGCACCTTGGGGAGGAATTTGGGGCATAGGCGCAAGGAGATTGTCTTTGTGGAAGATGGCAGGGGGAACGGTCAGCCATCGTGGCTGCCAATTCACTAGTGTGCCTCACTGAGGTGATAGCCAACAAGCTCCTTCACGGAGCTGGGCGAGAGAGCAGGTTGCGAGGGGTTCAAAGGGTGGTTTAGTAAGGGCAGAGAGAGCCATATTCAGGTCCCAAGAGGGGCTAGGATTGAGCAATGGTGGAAAGGCGTTGAGCAAACCTTTGAGGAAACGAGTGGCAGTTGCATGAGTGAAGAGGGAGGAAGGCACAGTGCCCCCACAGTGAACCCATATGGGGGGGCGCGAGACCCGACAGTTTGAGAAGGTGGTCCAGGAGGTTAGGAATGGACATGGAGTCCAGTGGGTAATGGTGGCAGCGTGCCCAGGTCATGAAGCTCTTCCATTTTACCTCACAGCAGGTGCTGGTGGATGGCCTCCTGCTGTGCATGAGGATGTCGCATATGTTGGGGGTGGAGCACACCCGGTCTATGTGCAAGCTCCATCCAAATACCAAGCCGTGAGGTGGAGTGGGGTGGGGGTGTTGGAGTCGTCCTTGTGCCTGCATGAGGGGATGCAGGTGGGTGCGGAGGTGGACGGGGGGGGGGGGGGGGGGGGGGGGGGGGGCGAGTGGAGGAGGTCTGTGAACCAATATTGGCGAGGCCAAAAGGAGGCTATCAGTATGACTATAGCCCGGTCCCAGCAAATTTTGTGCAGGTCTTGTAGGAGGAGGGGAATGGGTGGAAAGGCATATAATGTTTGTCTTTGGTCCACGGCAGGAGAAGGGCATTGCTCTGTGAATCCATTCCCAGTGTTCCCCTGGAACAATAAGGGGGAGTTTGTGGTTCTTGCTGGTCGTGAAGAGGTCCCAGCAGGGGTTTCCCCACCCAGGGCCGCATTTCCAAATAGGCACAGTAGGCATGTGCCTAGGGGCACCGGCGTTCTAGGGTCATCTAAAAGTGGGTTAAAAGTTTCATTTTTTACAGACAACACAGAAGATGCTGTATGTAGGGGGCACGTAAGGTGTAAATCTGGCCCTGGCCCCACCAGTGGAAAAATGGAGTGTAGTGTGGGATTGTGCAGTTCCCACTCGTGGTTGATGTGGAAGGACATGTTGAGTATGTCTGCAAGGGAGTTGCTGGCACCCAGAAGATATGTAGCCTGGAGCAGGACATCATGCATGATGCATTAATTCCAGAGCTGGATGGCCTCTGCACAAAGAGAGGGAGACCTGGCCCTGCCTTGCTTGGTGATACAGACAACTGCTGCCATGGTGAGAAGAACATGTCTGGATGTGTGCACCCCTGCTGGGAGAGCCACCCCTGGTGGAAGATGGGGCATGGAGAAGAAAGTGAAGAGTTGGGGGGAGGGGGAAGAGAGGGGAGGCAGAGAAATCTCAGAAATTAAGGGAGAGAGGAAAAGTACAGAACTGGTGGAAGGGAAAAGAACAGTAAAGACAACCTGCATGGGGAGATGAGGCATGGCAGAGTGAAGGCAGTGGAACAGAGCTCAGTGGCTGGAAGGGGAAGCTTATTTTAAGTTTTCACATAGAAACAGGAACCGATTTGCTGTGCCTTGGGCAAGCCCAGAGGTGGCTGGAACAGGATAGCTGAATTGCTGGAGCATCCCCTAGTTGCTCTCAGGTCTGTCAGAGCCCAGACAGCAGAAGGCACCCCTGGGCAGAGCCAAGAACTGCCAAGCATCACCTCAGCACCCTCCAAGGGAAGGGGCAGTCTCAGGTCATGGGTAAGTACATGGCAAGGAGCTGAAACCAGGGTAGCTATGGAGGGTGAGCAGGAACTTGGTGCAATCCACAATGAGGGACAGCTGAACCAGTGCAGCTGCAATGCCTGGGTCTCCCATCCACACTAGGACTCTAACGGTGCAGAGGAAGGGGTTTTCAAGACTGGCTCTAAATGGTGCAATCACATTGGTGCAAGGAGCACTTCCACATGCAAGCACAGGACCAGAACCAGGGGGAAGCAATGCCAAAAAGCATCTAATGTACATGGGCCCAACAGCAAAACAGACACTGAACAAGTGGCAGAAAACATGCACCAAGATGTACATGAGAGTGGGAAAGTAGTGAAAGAAGGGACAGGCCAGGGGAGTAGCAGATGGCAGGCCACAAGTTAGAGAGTGACACCAACCAATGTAACACAAGCAGGCTAAATGTTCTCAGCCCACATGTAGCTGAGAACACAGAAAATGTTTGAGCTGCTCCCTTCCCTCCCACCCCCATGTCCCCTCAGCTTGCCTGATTGGTTACAGACTTCTGCCTCAGGGGTGTCAGGACCAATGAGGTGTCAGGCTGTGGCAGAAGAGGATGCCTGGGGCACAAACAGAATGTTTCAGGAACAGTCTGTTACTCCTACAGAATGGGAGATGCACAAACCTTAAAGGCAACACAGACTTTCCTGGCAACTAACTTCTCCATGGCAGTCAGCATGACCGGATAGCGGATTTCTTTCCCCTCACTGTCCCGTTCAACCTTCCCATCCAGAGCAGGGGACTTCCGGGCTTCCGCATGGGCATAATCCGGCCCAACTGTGTACACCTGGGTAGAGACAGAGGTGAGCTAGGTGGCCTGCATCACTGGATTATCTAGCCAGGTTCCAAAAAGTTACCGCTGAGCAGACAGACGAACTAACTGGAACCCACCAGGACACACCTGGGCTGCAGACATATGGAGAAGTGGAAGAGGGTTTGGTGCCACACGCTCTCCTCATTCATGTCTGATGCAGACAAGCATTAAATCCTCACCCTGATCAGACAGTGCTGTCAGTGACTCATATCTGGAGGGAACACTCCAAAGAGTTCTCATGCAGGACTACTAAGGCCACAGCTGCCCAAGTTCTGGCCAAGGAGGCAGCCATCCCTCACTTTCACTCCAGCCTTCTTCTCACCTTGACATCAGTGCCATCTGTAGGCATGAACTCCTCGTAAATGTATGAGCCCGTTTTCCGTACACTGCTTTCAGGGGAGTAAACACTGCTCCGGCTACCGATCTGAAAGCAAAAGGTGAAGAGAACCTCAGAGGAGGTAAAAAGGGAGCTGTTCAATGTGAGCTAAAATATGAGCATGCAGGATCCAATGCTGCAGAAAAAAAAAAAAAAGAGTGAGGAACCACACAGGCCAGGCACCCTAACAGTACTTATTAGTCGGTCAGTCTGCTTGATGGTGGAGAAGTCTCTCTCTCACATGAACACATAGCAAGCCACCTAGCAACACACAGGGGAAAGAACTTTCCCTTCAAACCCTCCTCTTTCACGATAAAGTGTTCCACTGTTTGGACTCTGCCTAACAAAGAGCTAAATGGGAAGTTTAAATAAAATCAAATTCAGCCACACAAGAGCTTGGCAATGTAAGCAATAGCACTTCCTCCCTTGGGAGCAACCTAATCCAAAAGACTGAGCAAAAAGGGATGGAATGGGACCCTTGAAATTGGGTATGAATCACAGAAATGCAAGGGTGTAAGGGACCTCAAGAGGTCATCTAATCCAGCCTGCAGCACTGAGGCAGAGACAAGTAAACCTAGACAATCCCTGACAGGAGGTTGTGTAACCTGTGATGGGGCTTCACAACCTCCTTTGGAAGCCTGCTCCACAGCTTCGCTAGCCGAATAGTTGGAAAGCTTTTCTGAATATCTAACCTAAATCTCCCTTATGCAGATTAGGCCCATTAGTTCTTGTCCTAACTTCAGTGGACAGGGAGAACACTTGATCACCATCTTCTTTATAATAGCCCTTAACATATTAGGAAATAGAGGTGGGACCTGATAACAGTCTTCTTTTCTCAAAGTAAACATGCCCATTTTTTTTAGCCTTTCCTCATAGGTCATGTTTTCTGACCCCCTTATTTTTGTTACTCTCCATCTTTCCTAAGGTGTGGGACCCAGAACTGGACCAGGTACTCAACTGAGACCTCACAGTGCCAAGTAGAGCAGGACAATTACTTCCTGTATCTTACATATGACACTTCTGTTAATACATTCTAGAATATTAGCCTTTTTCACAACTGCACCACATTGCTGACTCTCATTCAATTTGTGATTCACTATAACCCCCAAAACAACAAGGAGTCTGGTGGCACCTTAAAGACCAACAGATTTATTTGGGCATAAACTTTTGTGGGCATCTGAAGAAGTGAGTTTTTTACCCACAAAAGCTTATGCCCAAATAAATCTGTTGGTCTTTAAGGTGCCACCAGACTCCTTGTTGTTTTTGTGGATACAGACTAACACAGCTACCCCCTGATACTATAACCCAAAATCCTCTTCAGCAGTACTACCACCTAGGCAGTTATTCCCCATGTTGTAGTTGTGCATTGGATTTTTCCTTCCTAAGTGCAGTACTTTGTACTTACTTTTACTGAATTTCATTTTCTTGATTTCAGATCAGTTCTCCAATTGTCTAAGTCGTTTTGAAATCTAATCTTGTCCTACAAAGTGCTTGCAGCCTCTCCCAGGTTGGTGTCATCCACAAATTTTTAAATCTTACTCTCCACTCCATTATTCAAGTCTTTAATGAAAATAATAGCCCCCACATATTGTCATTATGGAGGTGCTAGTATTAACTCCATAATTCATGCTAAGTCAGAAGTTTTCAATTTAATGGAAACTTTAAACATTTACTTTTTAAAAATCTTATTGATATGATAAAAACCAAATCCACAGAATGTAAATTCTGATGCTATTTAAATTTCCTGGTGGTTTGAGAAAAAAAATGACTCAATACAGAGAGAGCAAGAGCTCAAAAAAATCACCTTTTTTGGCATTTTCATGTCTCACTTTTTTGTACCTCTTTTTGCAAGAAACCTACAGCACTCCAGCCACATTGCTGCTCTTAATGCACCGACTGCGCAAAATACCAGCTATACAATCGTCGCACTTGTCTATAGAGCATTTTATAACTTTTTATCCATAACTGAAAGTTTGTGCACTGTGCCAAGCCTGCCAATTTGACAGCAAATCTGTCATACGTGAACACCACCACTCACTTGAGGGCAAAAAAAAAGACCAAGAGTTCAAACCTAAACGCATCTATCTGCTGTTTAAATTCCCATGCAGTTCACTACCCATATCATTGACGAAGACAATAAACCCCCAATTTAGATGGCAGTCAGGGAAATGCAAAAACAAAAAATTGTTAATGCAAAACTTTAGCAGTGCCCTCAACATTGCTAAGGCAGAATAACTTCCCTACTGCATGGAATGTGGGAATCAGATGTGGTGATCTATTGATATAACTTGATATAGAAGTAAATGAGTTAAAGTGCAAGTTTGATAGGCTGGTGTCCGCATTTGTGTTGTGTGTCTACAGAAGAAATGAAAGCCATATGGAGTGCTGGAGCGTACTGTTGACAGCACTGTAGGCAATATAAAAGTGGAAAGGAATGCACAAGTCTTTCCCCCTAACTTATTTCCATGTTGTGAAGGTTTTGGGTGGGTGTAGCATATTCTAATGCAACCTTAACTTTCACTAAATAGTCTTTGTTTGACAATTTAGAATTTGTATTGTGCTAGGCATATTCAAAACCTGGAGGAAAAGCTGGTCCCCACCCTAAAGAATGCACAAGCTAAACAAAAACAGACAAAGCATGGGGGAAGGGATAAAAACAGGTAAGTAAAGCCTTGAAAGTTACAGCAGACATGGAGAGCAGAGCGTGCACCAGGGTGAGATGCAGTATTCATAGAGGGGTTGGTGATGTGCAGGGTAGGAAACCTTTAGATGTGCCTCCAGAAGTCCTAGCACCGCCACACGAGTGAGCAGAGCTCCAGCATGGATCCACCAGCACTCAGCTGTTACTCTGTAGTGTGGACACTCTCCCTCATGATAGGTTAACCTCCAAGGAAGTCTTTCAAGGGTAGACTACTGGAGTTAATTCTGTAGCGTAGATACACCCAGCATGAAATTTGGGTGCTAAGGCATCTGAATGAAAACTGCATTAGCTGGTACTATCCATTACTTCTAGTGATCATGTTGATGAGATGAGTACTTGAGCAACCTTCATTTGAAATCTACTAGGCTTTTTTTGGGCTGTTCTATTCGCGTGTGTGGTGCGATTGAGCACATAAGCCAGGCACTGCTGCTGGAACAGTTTCTTCAGCAATTCCTGACTCGCTGTGATTTAACTACATGTTCTTACCATGGCATTAACAGATGTTTGCATTTAACAACAAGCAACAAAATCTCAGTCAGCCTGAAACCAGATTCCCCCTCCAATAGGCCCCACAAGCCTTTCCCAGACCCAAGGACTCTCCTTCCAGTGGTGCATCTCTGGCCTCGAGGCACATGGGCGTTCTAGCTATCTGCCGACAGGCATGCTCTGAAGTGTCTGCCCCACAGCCAATGGCCAGTGGCAACTGGAGTTTCCCTCACCTTCCGGAAGAGCCTCTGGCTGCCCCCACCTGCCGAAGTTGGGTAGTAAATATAAACATTGTGATCCTCCGCACTGACTGGCTTCTCTACAAACGGCTTTGGGAAAACGGCTCCATTCACCTCCACTTGGTCCTCTCCCTCCACTAGGTTGCACTCTGCAGACAAAACACAGCAGGAGCAGGTCAGGAAAGGGGGGAAGCCTGCTTCAGGGGACCCAGCTCACCATTCCCCCCCACGTCCAGGTCAGCAGTATAAACTGCGAATCAGGTCTGTTCAGGCTTGCCACCAAGGTCTGATCTTTAACAGCAAGTCTCTTTTAGCACCATCCTTGGAAGAACTCCTTTGGTGGAGTCAGCTCTGATCACAGCCACGCTGCCTGGGCATTTGGGGTGTGCTGCATAGGATACTTGGGAATAGCATCAGGCTGGCCCTCTGAGGCCTTAGTAACCAAGGGCAGACAGGGGAGCCAGGCATGCCAGCTTGTTTGCAAATTGAGGTTGAGAAACATCAGCATCCCTGTGTACCCGAGCTCTATTCCCAGACTCTTCTGAGGCCAAGCCACCTAAAGCAGAGCTCTCTGGGGAGATGAACTTGCCATCTGCCACTCCACTGCCCACTGGGTACACTCACCATCCGGCTTGTCAGGGTCTCGATTGAGCACAGCGTAGCGGGGCAAGTCTATGCCCTCCTCCTGCAAGATCCGGTATACTTCTCGCCTGCAAGGGACAGGGCAAGAAGTCAGCAGCAGCCAACACAATAGGTGGAAAGGTCCTGGCTGTGACCTCGACATAAAACTTGAAGAGATTTATCACTAAGTCGAGTGAATGCAACAAGGTCTATGTTTGAGGTTCAGCGTGGATGGGACTAGAACCCAGGTCTGCAGGATGGCCGACACCTTCATGCCACCACCCAGCAGCCATGGTAGGACCACAGGCATCACCATATAGACCGACACCACAGGAAGTAACACCTTGAAAGCCCAGACCAACAGATTTCCTTGTGGTCCCTTATTGGTCCAGCCGCCCACTGAAGCCCAAGAGGAATTCCAGGAATGCCTATGCAGCAAGGTGGACTCCCTTGCCAGCAGTAGCAATGGACCTGCCTCTCTGCTTGCTCTTGGATTCCTGACCCCAGCTCTGACCCCTGGTTCCTGACTGCTGGTGCTATTCCTGGCCTCTAACAGCCACTACTCTAACCACTAAGCATGCCACATTGTGTGAACACTGTGCCTGACTGCCCAAGCCCCAGTCATGACACTAAGGGAGGCAAAGCGCCCGCATGCACCTGCCCAGAGATGTCTGCCTCCCATCCCTGATTGGGATGCCTGTGAACAGCAAAGCACCGCCCACCCTGAACTAGGATGCCTATGTCATGGATCCACAGGACTAGTGCTATGGCTCCTGGTCTCTTGGAGGAATGCCTTCAGTGTGCCAGATCTCCTAGGGGTCTCTCTTCCTCCAGGGTAAGCCACACAGCTTCCCCGCCTCCTTAGACTGGACCTCTAGCCCCCACTTCCCAACATAAGCACCATTCAACAAGTCCAACTCCGACTCCTAATGGAGACTTGTACACTCTTACGGAATTAATGCACCTTGCCCAGTGTTTGTAGTGACACTCACAACTTTGTGAAAACAGTCGGGAGGCCTTAGGGTAGTATAGAGAACTGAAGGTTAAAGCACAGTCCATTCTGGTCAGCACAAGCCCAGCCACGCTGCAGTGAACCCCTTGGTTCAAACTCTGTCTGTCTTGCCGTTTGACCTCCTGCATCAGACCAGGTGAGAGCCCTGACTCCTTCTAGCTACCAGCTCTTAACCCCCACTTCATACCTATCCTCTCCTTCGATCTCAAGCTGGGGATTGTTGTTCAGCTTCCCTAGGTAGAGGTGGGGAAATCCATATCCCTCTGGGTCATTGCTTGCTAGATGTCCATGTCCTGGCAACTGGATTTGTCACTGGCTTCTCAGATGCTCCACTGATATGGAGACTAAGGCCCAGACAGCTGGGCAACACCCATACCTATGTCGCTCAGCCTGCCCTGAGAGCGAACAGTCCTTTTCCATCCCACTGGGTAACAATGTAGCATATAGTGGAAACTGAGGCACAAACAGAACTCAAAAATATTACAAAAGATTCCCACTTTGTCACAGCCTAATGGTAGCTGGGTGCCCATCATACTCACCTGCACCCACCCAAACTGGACACCTAGGGACAGCAGAACATCACCTTCGACCCCCTCCAGCACTGGACAGCAACAACTAAGTGTGGTAGAGACTGTACCACAAGAAACCTCCACCCTGGTCAGGGACACCTAACAACAGCCGAGTCCTCACACCCACAGGTCCCAAATGGGGAAGCTATGGTTTTCACACCAATAGCTACCTTCTTCGCATCTGCCAATCAGAGCCTGAGGACATGCCATCCACACAACTCCAGGGCAGTGTTTCAGGCATGCAAATCTGGAGGGAAGGGCTGGGTGTGACACTCTAGCCCTAACATCCAAGGCTAAAGTTTTCAAACCTTGCTGCCTAGCTCTGACTCCTAATATATTTAGATATAAGACTCCTGTATATTTAGATATACAGCCTGAATTCATTAGGAGCTGGGCACCCACAAATCAGCTGGTGTTCCTGGGAGCTGCAAGTGCTCAGACCCCCTGGAGGCCTGGCACTTAGGAGCCTACCCTTTTGGCACTTAACAGCAAGGGCAGGTGAGATTCTGGGGAAGGGAGGGGAACAGCCAACATTTTGTAGCTGTCATTCCCTGCCTCCCTACACCAGGATCTGACTGTCCTCACTAATCACTCCAATCTCTCATTCTGTGAGCTCACTCCCTTGTCGTACTTCACCCTATCCCTCCCACACACTGTACTAACCAGGAAAGCTCAAAATACACCTGCTTCCATCAAAGTAAGTCCATTTTTTCCCCTTACATCGGGGATCAGCAACCTTTGGCACGCAGTTCGCCAGGGTAAGCACCCTGGATGGCCGGGCAGGTTTGTTTACCTGCCGCATCCGCAGGTAGGGCAGTGGGAAGGGGCGGCCAACACATCCCTCGGCCCACGCTGTTTCCCACAGCCCCCATTGGCCAGGAGCGGCGAACCGCGTCCACTGGGAGCCGCCATCGGCCAAACCTGCGGACGCCGCAGGTAAACAAACCGTCCCGGCCTGCCAGGGGGCTTACCCTGGCGAGCCACGTGCCAAAGGTTGCCGATCCCTGCCTTACATCATCCCACCTGGAAGTTGTGATGAGATCATGTCCCAGAAACCTGCTAAATAGAGGCAACCAAGGCCCCTCCGTCCCTTAGACCCACTAGCACATGGAAGGTGAAGCAGCAGCATTTGTACACCACTCTGAGGGAGATCAGGAGTCAGTCAGGCAGTTCACCCACAGGGGAAGGAAGGAGATTCTCCGGGCACCGAACTCCTACCTGTCCTGGATGTAATACTGCATATCAAGGTCATTAATCAGAAACGGATTGCACAACTTGGCATAAGCAACTGCCTTATCCAGAGGGAATCCTGAAAAACAGCAGAAGGTGCTATTAATGCAAGTTCCCCACTGTCAGGCCTGTGGGGCAGGGGCTGCCACAAACCTTTACCTTTAGAGTGGAAGGAAATGAGGCAGTCACAAGGAGGCCAGTTCTCCACTGGCTCGTTCAGAATGACATCTTCTCCCATGATCACCACTGTGATGTACTCAAACTTGCACAGACGTTCCAGGATCTGGGTCATGGGCTTTGACTTGGACTTTTTGGTCATGGCACAGATTCCAACCACAATCTGCCGTTCTGGAGGCTGAGGGGAGAAGCAGGCAGCTTTATACTGAGCCAGCTTGCTCAATGAGCTCAAATTGCAAATGGCATATAGAGGCAGCAATTGTGAACAGACATGGGGCTTTCCCCCAACCCACTTCATTTTCTCTTTAGATCCCATTCGAGACAAAGGACTCAGCAGGTGGAAACCATTAAAAGCATCTTAAAACACCGGATTCGCCAACACACGGAAGATTCTCCCTCCTATCTTTGAGCACCTACACTAGCATCAGAGTCACTCTCTAAACCACTACAAGCTTATAAAAGGAGAGATCTAATATGTGGTTCTAACATCTCCTCTTTGCATATACATGCGAAAGGTGATGTGGACACATACCCATTGGTGACACAAGCACATACACAGCCAAGCAAACACAGACCATGGACAAACACGAGGACTTGCACATGCTCCCTTCCACAGAGCACTCATTCCGCAGTTAGGAATTGCCATCTTTAAAAGCAATTTTACCACAAAGTTCATGGGCTGAATCTGCAGAAGTGCATGCAAAAATACTCAGAATTATTTTTTTTATTCTTAAAAACAGTGAGTAACTTCCTCCCCTACTCCTCTCCAGTAACGCCAAAAGAACAAGAAAATTTGCTCAAACACCACCCCCCCCTTCTTTTTTTTTTTTTTTTTTTTAAGTCCCCTATGGTAAGACACCACATACAGAAGAATTCAGATAAATGCACATGTTTCCGATTAAGAGTGTATGAAAACTAGGAGTCAGAATGAGAATTCTCTGCAAACCTGACTCCAGCAGTCACAGCCAGTGCAGTTGCTAGAATGACTGTTTCTAAATAGCTCGGCCCTTGTTGTGCCAACGTTTCTACCCGATGAGGCATGGCAGTATGCTTTCAGAAGGACTGGAGCAGAGTTGATGAGGCCAGGCTCCTGCAGGGAACTGCTTTGCCAACGGAGTCAAGAAAGAGTAGGGACTAATTGGAACTTTCAGAGGCCAGCATTTACACATGGGCTTGGCTACTCCCACTACCACTGGCCACAAGGGTAAAAACCATTAAGAGTCAGAGGAGTTCTACTGGTCTCTTAATAAAGAGCTTAGACCCAGGAGTGAGAATCCTGCACAAATGGGATCTTCAGAGAGACCATCTTATTAGTTTAGAAGGATTTTGACAATAAGCTAAATGCCCCAGAAGAAGAGATAGACTCATAGAATCGCAGGGCTGGAAGTGACCTGGAGAGGTCATCTAGTCCAGTCCCCTGCACATTCATGGCAGGACTAAGGATTATCTAGACTATCCCTGACAGGTGTTCATCTAAACTGCTCTTTAAAATCTCCAATGATGGAGATTCTACAACTTCCCTAGGCAATTTATTCCAGTGCTTAACCACTCTGACAGTTAGCAAGTTTTTCCTAATGTCCAACCTAAACCTCCCTTGCTGCAATGTAAGTCCATTGCTTCTTGTTCTGTCTTCAGGGGTTAAGGAGAACAATTTTTCTCCCTCCTCTTTGTAATGGTCACTGACTCATACCAACATGTTTAAGGAAATATTTACAATAGGAAATGCTCTGCAACCTCCATCTAGGATCTTATGTGCCCCAGGCAAATATGGAGCAGTGACCTGAACACTACAATCCAGGACAATATGGCAAGGGGAGGGACCAGGGGATTCAAATCCGTCATGCCCCCAAATACCACCTTATTAAACATTAAATCAGATATCAAGAAAACATCTTGACACGCTGTCAGTTTGGACACGCCCCTCCAGCAGCAAGAGACAGAGAAATCACTAGGGAGCTACTTCATCATTTTCACAGAAGAAAACATTCTGCTTATTCCCATCCAGTCCACCACCACCACACTTCATGTGAACACAGCTCCCATTTCTATTTATGGTACAAGACTTGTCTGCATTAACCCTCAGAGGCTCAGCCCATATCACACACCTGAGGCCAAAGGGTCAGAACCCATAAAGCTACAGATGGAAGCCCTGCAAAGCCCCCAGAGGGCCCCTGGCCAGCGCCACACAGAAAACAGTCACTTCAGTGCAGTCTGTCTGCATTACTCATGGTGAATTCCTTTAAGTAACTAAGAATGATAAAGGGGTAATAGAGCTCCAAAGGAAGGAAAAGGTACAGTAGTGCCTCTGAATTAATCCCGCTTACAAAGGGGGTTAGAAGAGAGGCCAGTAAGGGGGGTTCAAATAGAGGCAAAAGGAAGCAGTCACAAGCAGAAGGAGATTATTCTTTTCTGCAGCCTGTAATATCAGGCTGCAGATGATCTGTGATCCAATATAAGGGTGAAGCTACCAGGCCCACCCTGCTGCTACCACCATTTAAAGGACCTGAAAGAGAAAACCTTAGAATTTGCCCGAGTATTGGGTGCTGAGAACAGTGGAGCAATCGTGCTGCATTTGGTGTTGGGTAAGGCTAAGATTTTTGTTACGGATATTTTAGTAAAGGTCGTGGACAGGTCACGGGCAATAAAGAAAAATTCATGGAAGTCTGTGATCTGTTCATAACTTTTACTAAAAATATCTGACAAAATGGGGGGCTCGGCTTTGGTTTCCCCCCCCACACCTTGGGCAGCTCAGAGCTCTGGGGGGCCCCACCGCAAGTGGCCTGTAGCTCCAGGGTTCCCCTGCCATGGCCAGGAGCTGCGGGGGGGCCCTGCAGCTCCCAGCCCCCAGGGGCTGAAGTCACGGATTCCATGGGTTCCATGATCTCCATAAGAAAATTGTAGCCTTAGCGATGGGGATCTAGGACATTACATTTCCATACTACTATGCACACTGCCTGGTCTGTATGGCCTGCAGGTTGTGACAACGGGGCACCTCTAAAGTAACCACACATGTAAAAACTAAGCAACCAAGGAGAAAGCTGGACATGGGACATACACAAGCACTCCACTCCATAGCACCAGGACCTACTTACCGACTCTGACTCCTCATCGTCCTCAAAGAAATCGATCTCGTCTGTCTTCATGTTTGATCCCAGAAAGTCTGTCTCATCATCTCTGGTACCAACAAAAAACCTGGGAGTGGAGCTCTCGCCCTCATGGGAGGTCGTCAGGGACGACATTACAGCCTGGGTGGCCGACCATCCCGCTCTGGAATCATCATGTACAAACCAGGATAAAAAAGAACCCACAATGGGGAGCAAGCCAGGGCTGATGCTATTGAAAAGAGCCTAAGGTGGGTGGGGCAGGACTAGTGCTGTATGAATGAACCCAGGAATGTAATGGCAGTACTAGTGGAAGGTGCCTGGGTCTGGAGGAAGAAGACTTTAGACTGGGTGGGGACAGAAGCCAGTGATACTGGAAGGCACCCTGAGAGGGGGCAGGGGAGCACAGCATACAGTGCTATTTCAAACAGGCACCTCCAGTGTGCAATTAATCCATCTGCACTAGCTGGGAGGGTAATGGGGTCATTGCTAAAATTAATTAGTTGGATGTGATGAGACTTAGCCCTTACAATGCTGTACGTTCCAGACTGCTGGCTACATCAGTCTTCCACCCTCAAGGACACCAACTGATACTCAAGGGGGGGGGGGAGCTAAGGAGAGAATGAAGACTGCTTCCCAATCCCCAAGCTTCAATCCCTTCACTGGTCAGGAAGGCCTGCAAAAAATCTTAAAAACAATACGAAGGGGAAAAATAACACGGGGCACTTAAGTTAGCACGATGGGGGTAGCAGCATTTCGAGACACTTCAAGGAGAATGGGAAGCAATATTTAGAGCACGTGACTGGAAATCAGGATTTCCTGTGATCTAAATCTGGCTCTGGTTCATAGCATGATCATAAGTAGGTCACTTAGGGCTCAATTGTCAAAAAAATAGGCACCCCTTTGTATACACTCCCCGTGCAGGCAGTTTTTTCACACAGAGTTTAAATGCAAATTTTTTTAAAAGTTCAATTAAAAATAGCTTTAAATCCAACATATCTGTTCTTTAAATGATCATTATTTTCATCCATTCAGCCTGGCTACAATCTTTAAACTACTTTAAAGCAGTGGTCCATGGCGCCACAAGCCTTCCGCATGAATTAAATGGGCCGTGGCCAGGAAACAACTCAACTACTCTCCACTTCTGCAGACTCCTATCTGGGAGACCCAAGGTTCGTCTACACTGAGAAATCACATCAACCAAAATCAATTTAACTAATTCAGTGCAGCCTTCCTGCATGGAGACTCAAATCAGTAGAAGAGTGCTTTATACCCATATAGCTTAATTTGGTTTGTTATAATTTGCAGTGGAAGCAAATGGGTGATAGAGGAAATGGACCCGTACTTGAAGAGGTTTCTCTTACTCAGGAGAGTTACTATTGGCTCAGACATTTAGCTCTCAAGAGATGAAACCATAACTTTACCAGGCCAAGACGTGTGGAATTATTAAAGCTGCTGGAAGATAGGTACAGTTGAGTATAAGCAGTAGGTATTCTTTAGAATTATAAAGTGATAACAGAGAGGGACAGGTAGACAGAATGCAAAGGCCCAAGAATTTAACCTAGTAGGACTCCATAAAGGAAGGATGTTGATGCACAGGAACTATAATTATGGAAACAGAGGGGAGAGAGGCAGGAACAGAAGCACAACAGAAAGCCGGGTTCAAGAGAAGAGAGTGGGCCACCACATCAAATGCTGCACTAAGGTGGTCTCGAGGTCCCTTCCAGTCCTAGAATCTATGAATCTATAAGGTCAAGGGGAACAATGAGTGGGAAGGGCAAGAAGCAGCCAGCAGCAGCAAGTTGGCTCTCCTCTATTGCTATGCTATGGCCAGACAAAACCCCAGAGAGTGTACCACCATGCAGTTATATGCAGCCGTCTCTGTCTCCAGGCCTCCATGTCACCTCACCCCACTCCCAACCCCTAAAACTCTCATCACTGCATTAACACCACCAGCACAGCTCCACCAATGGTAGCTACAGTAGCAGCACCAGCAGAGCCCAGGCAGCCACTAGCTGTTTTACCACCATGTCACCTAGACCTAGTAGTATTGGCAACAAACTGATGATGCCCTGTGGATATTAGCACTCCCTCTGATACTCCACCAGTGACAATGAAGCAGTGGGAAATGTCAGAGAGAGAGAGACTTTTAAGGGAATGCACTGCACTTAATTTAGATAAAATTTACATCATCATGATCTACACACTGTGATAATTTCATCCACGAGTCTGCAAAGGCAACTGGGCACCCATTACACAGACACCAACATCAGCCCCATGGAAAGTTTCTATCAGATACCCTCTCCCAGAAAATGAAGGTCTGAAACTGTGTAATGGATAAATCCTTGGCTTCAAGATCTTTTTCTCTAGCAGAGGTGGATCCTTGGCACACCATATGCAATTGCTTTTATATTATATAGACATTGCCAAGGCTTTGTCTGCATGGGTCTTCTCGATCATAAAATCTCCAGGACAGGAATGGTCTCTGTTTGGGGCCACACACCCTGATTGCAGCATTCCTATCTTGGTGTTTATATAGCCCTCATTGCCACAGCATCTAAAGCCTCTCAGTCATTAGAAGACTTGATCTTCACAACCGCCCTGTAACACAGGGCAGAGCAAGTGACTTATCCAGAGTCACACAGGACGTCTGACTGAGCTGGGAATTGAATCCAGGTCTCTCGACTCCCAGGGTAGTGCCTTATCCACACTAGGCCATTCTTCACTTCCTTTAAGCACTAACATAATATAAATGCTTAATAATAAAACATTAGTTGAATGGGCATTCCCACAAAAGGAAGCATTGATAATTAGCTCATTGATAAGGACCCCATTTCCAGGTTATGGTTCTAAGCCGCTCTCCCCATGAAAGATCACCTGCATGCCCTAGCGTGAGACACAATCCAACTGAGCAAAGGCAGCAGATGCATTTGTGCCCTCTTGACTCGATATTTTTGTTTGGTACAAGAGTGTCACTCTAACCAAAGACAGTTTAAGGCATAGATTATAGGCCTAAAACCCCAGCTCCTGAAGTCACATGACAACTTCAGCAGCTCAGCTTTCATCTAAAAACAAGTTCCTAGCCCCCACGATTGTGAAGACAAACCTAAAAAAGGTGAAATGAGTAGCAGATGCAGTGATGTCTGCTGGAATCTGCAGAGTCTATATTCGCTCAGGAGGGGAACTGCTCCAGGCACCTCAATGGGGTAGTGAACTCCATGACCCAAAGCTTTGGAGTCCCCACCAACACCACTCCAGCAGAGAACTGTGTGGCCTTGTCTAGACTAGGATTTAAGAGTGTAATGTTACCCAACATGTTAATATCACACATTTAAATCCTAGTCTAGAGAAGGTCCATGTGGAAGGGGAAGGAGGAGTGGCTGGACACACTGCTCGCTTCAGACAGAGATGCCCTCACTGCTGGGGTAAACACCACCCCTAGTTACCATTCCTTCCTCTCTGCCAAGGCAGGAGAAGGACCCCTGCTGCCACTGCTGTTCCTCTCAACAGGAGAGAAACTCCACTGTTGTTCCCGGGGAGCTAAAGGGGCCCCAAACTGCTTCGCCCTGCCACTCAAAGTAGAGGGAAGGACCCCTTCCTTCACCACAGCCATACTGTGTAGGAGGCAGGCCATGGCATTGGGAAAGGCTCAGTCTCTAACCTTACTGATCTTCTCAACAAAGAAGATAGCACACAGCGCTCCAAAAAGGACATAGCTTCAGGGTGAAGACCCTGGACACACCCAACTTCTCAAAACCTGTCAGGGAAGGTCATTGTTACTTCCAAAATAAATGCAAAGTATTTCTCCTTCAGCTTCAAACCACCACCCAGGTTTGCCTGAACCTTGGTTAGGCACACTCTTCTGCCACTCTGTGATGCACTCCAACCTCATATCACGACACACCCACTCCAAATCACAGAACACTAAGCAAGTCCACAAATGGAAATTTGAACGGGGGCTCTCTCCACACAAACCCCTCACAAGTCTTATCCCACTCAAAGATTAGGCTACACCAACAAAGATTTGAACAGGAAAATTTAAGAGGGCCTACAGGTTGAAGAGGATGGGCTCAAGTTACCATATGTTCTGGACTGTCCACTAGTGTCAACCTTTGCAGTAAGAGGCCAATTCGCCTACTATTTTAAGTTATCCTCATGAGGGTCAAATAAAGACCTAACAGAGAGATTCCAGTGTAGCAGGACTGGAGCAGTTTGCAGTGTTGGGGCACAGGAGAAGTTGTCATGCATTTAATGGAATTTCTAACCTCTGTTAAACTTGTGTATTATTAATTTGTTTTCATGCTTGAGAGACTTTGACAGCAGAGGAAGCCCATTATAGAAGTCTTTGGCACTGACACCCTTCAAAAGCAGGCCAGTCCACAGGTGAATGACGGCTATTTCAGAGGAGAGCCCTGAAAGACTAGTGTGGAGATCAGCTCTCTCCGCCCCCAACTTCTCAAAGAACCCCAAAGGACTTTGGCAGCAACCCAGGTAGTGACTGTCAGGCTGCGGACAATAGGCAGTGTCCTCCTATAAAGCCATGAGCCTGGCCCCAAGCTCAGTGAGCACCTCCTGGCTCCCCAAACCAGCCAGAGCTCCGTGGATGCAGAGGCAGCGATCAGGGGCCAAAGCCAGCAGCGTTTGCCCGGGAAAGGAGAGAAGGGAGCAGAGGTGGCCAGATGCCAGCACTGAGGGGCACAGCCAGTGGGGACCAGGGTGACCCCGCTCCCCCAGCCTCTGACGGAGGTGGTTGACAACTCCGACCTACATCCCGGGGCCGGTCCCTAGTGTCTGCGAGCGAGCTGGGGGCCCGGGGTCACCGCACCCCCACCAAAACTGCACCCTCGCTCCACACGCAGCAGCATTGGCCCTGGACCGACCCCTCTCCCCCAACCAGCTGCACTGAACTGGGAGTGACCCCCTCCTCACTCCGCACGGGCCCGCCACCCTGGGACCACCCACCACCTCACCGCGCCCCCTGGGGCCCCGGGCCCGCCCCATACACCCGTCCCGGGCCCG